>NC_143109.1:5799722-6104444 GCF_061535455.1 Colias philodice | reverse complement strand
GAGTAACAAATACACACATACACATCCTCACAAACTTTCGCATATAATATTAGTAGGATTATAATTAGTAGGATCAGTAGGATTTAATATATATATTGATTGCTATAGGCTTTCAAGGATGAAAAATGGAAGCACACAATTTAAAATGACGATGAATTATTTTATTTAAATAGGCATTTCTCATATACATTTAAATAATTAATACAATACCTAGTTATGTCATTACAGCTTTTAATAAATAATTAATCAATTGAAAAAAAAAACAAACATCCACACTAACTGTATTAGCACGAAAATGTAATTAAAAATAATTATTTCACACCTATTAAGTCTATTAAACTCAACATAAATAAGAATGTAAGCAAAACACTGATGTGTTATGATAGAAAAAACACTAGAAAAGTACCTATATTATTATTTAAAATATTTTCTAGAAAAAGAATCAAATATGGCTAAAGGTAGTAAAATGTCGAATAGGTTTTTTTATCGAACCAATTGATCGAAAAAACTAAACAACTAAAACTAACTAATTCAGTACCTATTCTAGCTTATTAATTAAATTAAAAAGTTCAAAATTTAATATCTTCTGCCATTTATTAATTAGAACTAAACTAAATTTCTTTCAAACAATAAACACTCACCGCTTTTATATTCCAAACAAAAAAAAAAACTTCAAAAATAACAAATTTTAACGTAATATATCGCACAAATTCACAACACTATCGACGCAAATTACTGAGACGTTTTGATTCGAGCGTGACAAGACACCGACTGACTCTAGCCAGAACCCAAAGGATACGTAATAACTATGCCATGGCGTAGTGACGCGCTATTTATCGATAGTTTGTCGATAAAAGTCGTCACGTGTACGCATATTTGCTGGTAAATTATGACACATATGGGCTAATAAATAGATGTTTATGGTTATGAAAGGATTTTTATGGATGTATCGTGTTATCGCTAAATATCGGTCACGGCTAGACTAATTACCTATTACAGATTAAATTTGTCTCTTGGCAAAATCAGTATAATGGTATTTATTATATTTTTATATTTACCTATATTCGTAAACATTCCTAGCAAAGGAGAACTGAGCAGGAAAATAGATTCTTAGAATGTGAACTGGGATGTCAGAAATTCTAAATATGTATAATATATTTGATTTTCAGATTTTAGGAAGACCAACAAAGTGAAGCAATATTTTGTATTTTATATACATATTTTATTGGGAAAAGTTTTTGATATTCTCTACGTAAATAATTTTTCTTATCGATTTTAAAACACAATTTTGGAAATAATATTTACATAGGTAATAAAGTAGATTACACTAAAAATAATATTTTATACATTAATATTTAAATAGGACACGTTTAACTTTATTCTAGGCCATAGGTTAACGAATGACGCTCAAGTACATTGATGTAGGTCGTGATTTCTATACATTTTTATATTTAATGATTTTTTACAACCGCCGGACTAGACTTATCATTATAATACATAATATTTTATTTATTCATTGAATACATATAATTAGTAAAAACTATAAAAAAGACTTCTATATTTACTATTCCTAAACTACAGATTTTTTTTGGTTCGAAGGCATTAAATAATAGTTTATCTTCGTTTTCGTTTATAAGCAAAAAACTATAGTATAACTAGCGGTCCGCCCCGGCTTCGCCCGTGGTACATATGAAAAATAAATGTTGGACGATTCTCAGACTTACCCGATATGCACAGAAAATTTCATGAGAATCGGTCCACCCGTTTCGGAGGAGTATGCAGACTAACATTGTGACACGAGAATTTTTATATATAAGAGAGATAACGTTTAAAAATATTGTAGGATTATAAAATTATAATAAGATCCTGAAAAACAATCGAAAACGTTGAAAATATCTTCACACTTCACTTGTAAAAAAATATGTACGTATATAAAAAATATATATAATGTACATAAGTACATGCCTATCTAATTACATGTAAACATTTAATATCTATGCCTTTATTTGCATTGTCAACAATACATATTATTTTAAACTATATGTAAACTATACAAGTGACTTATTATGTTTAATATTTTATTGTACTTATTTTTAGACAAAGAAAGGTTGAACATGTTGATACATTTTTGTTTTTAAATTTATATTTAACTTGAGTCATGACCTATGTCATATTCTAGAAGGCTAGAATATAGACTCTACACATATGATTTTTTTTTTGCTCTTTGTTTTATTATTTTGTGGGCAATGTTAATTAGTTCGTAAGACTAATTATTTTAAACACAATAATTACTCTTGCTAACATTAAACGTGATAATTTGTAAAAATGTCTACTAATGAAATGTAAAAATGTCTACTATTTCACTGAAAAACCACTGAACAGAATTTGATGAGACTTAGCAGTAATGTAGCTTATCTACTAGAACAACACATAACCTAGGCATGTAAATACTTGCTTTTGTTCACGGGTTCGTCCGTGGATCCGTGCGGAACACCTAGATTATCAAAGTATTTAATATCTAGCTTCAAAAGTCTAGTTTGTACATATTTTATGATTGGATGATATTACATATATATATTATATGTATATTATATGCAAGTAAAGATTCTTTAACATGACATTATTAAATAATTTGGAAAATCCAAAAGTGCACGCCTCATATTTTTTTTTTAATAAATATTTATTAATTATTATTTTTGTTTATTTAATAACAATTAAACCACATCGAATCAGACCCTGAAAAATGAAAGGGTTCTATTCCTGAGCATACTCAAGCGTAAGAGAAAAAAAAAGACTCGATTAGTAAAGTATTTCGGTCGCTATCGTGTTAACAAGAAAAAGGATCCGCACATACAGACACACGGACGTCCAAGACAGAACTTTTTTAAACTGTTTTTTAACTAGTTTAAATAACAAAAATGACATCAAAAATATCATGAACGTTAAAAATAGTGTTTTTTCTTAATATGTGTGTGTATGTATTATCTTACAAGTGCAATGTATGATACATAAAGACATTTTAAGTTTGAAAAATCAGATGTTTTGCGCGAAGTGACAGTAGTACCCACCTCAACGCTTCGCTTATGAGGCGTGCAATAATTGATAAGATTATTATATAGACGATGTCGCGGTCAAAGGCTAGCTTATGTAATTTTTTATTGTTGTTACTATACCACAGAATAAATAATAGTTTTACAAGTGATATTTATAACCTACAGTAATAAACACTAAAATAAATGAAATATATAATATATACCTATAAATGAAACCCGTTTCGCGTTTTTTATTATATTTCTTGAAGTACGAGGATGGTTCTTATGTAGAGAAAACATAAATATGTACGGGCGAAGCCGGGGCGGACCGCTAGTTTATTATAATAACAATAGGGATAATAAAAATAATATTGCGTTAGGTCCTGATGTATTACTTCCTCATTTATTACTAGACATCGGATTATATGCACTAACAAAATGCCAAAATATGCATGCAAATATGCACTAAAAAAGGCCGAAATATGCACTAAAAACGACTGATATGCCTAAAATATGCACAATACAAAATCAAAAAAACCTTTATTATTTTATATATTTAAATCAAAGATTGTACAAATACAGTGAAATTTTCATGAAATTTAGTATAGTTTTTGAGCTATATACTATTAGGCATTTTTACCTAATTTTCGAGCGCAAATTTGTGACGTTTGTCACCCGCGAGCCCAGTGTTGCCACCTTAGACCTTTCCGGGCTAAATCTAGCCCTTTTTGGAATTCAACCCATGTTTTAAGGGTAATCTAGCCCTATTTTGAATAGCTCAAAATTTACTTAAAATAGAGCCCATTTTGTAATTTTTCGCCATTTTACCATGCCAAAATAGGGTTTGTTTACTCGCTGAGCGTTCTGATTGGCTAATAAAGGTTAGTCGACCAATCAAAACTCCCGTTACTTGACGAAATATGCACTATTGGGGAAAAAGGCTAAAATATGCACTAACGCCGTAATTAGCGAGTTTTATGCATTTGCATATGCAAATATGCAAATGCATATAATCCGATGTCTATTTATTACTAAGAATTAAATAATAACAATTATTTGTTATATAGCACAAAAAATACTGTAGGAGGTATAAATAGGGGCTGAAAATTTTGATAACGAAAAATTGAAATATAGGTACATAAAATAAATAAACGCAAGCAAAACCGCGGACATATAAATACATGTTACATTTTTTTCATTAAAAATCTATAAATAACTCTTTGTTTTTGCCAAAATTTAGGTTATTTTTAAATAAATCAACGCATTTATATATAATGACTCTATTATACTTTATGATTTTTATGAATGAAGCTACTATGCAATACCTGCATTGATTATCAAGTTTATTAGAACTTGACATACAACGAACCAATGCCAAGCCCTTCTGTTAGGCTTTATAAATATCTGATAATAGTGCTCTTGAAATCTTTATTACCTTGTTAACGAAGTAAATAGTAACATGCTCTATTTAGATGTTGTTTTATTTTGAAAAATCTGTCAACAATATTATTATTGGTCTTCTGTGTCTGTCTGTCAAAGAGAAAATGCATTTTATTTTATAATTAGCGGTCCGCCCCGGCTTCGCCCATGGTACATATTTCGCAATAAAAGGTAGCCTTTGTTCTTTCTCAGGGTCTAAAGATTGTCTGTGCCAAATTACATCCAAACGCGGTTACAGACAGACAGAGTTACTTTCGCATTTATAATATTAGTAGGGATTTGTTATTCTTGTATTTTTGTAGAGCTACACATTTACCGAGTAACAAACTTCTCTTTTTTCCGGATCAACATGGACAATGCCAGGCTGGTTTTATATATTCTCTAGCTGTCCTGATGTACCTGCGGGCAAAACTACCAATCATCCCTTTTTATCCTTGAAAAAATAAAACTAGGCAACTATTTTCATTCCAAATCGGTGCTTTAGTTTATCCGTGAAATCCTAAGAGACGAAATTTATAATTTTTAACAAATATGTATGTTAAAAACGTATAAATGGAAATTTTAAAAAATATATATAATTATATTAATAGATATTAACTACATTGCGGTAACGCACAATATAATATGTACTGACTAGCTTACCGCCCGCGGCTTCGCCCGCTTTGTCTAAAACCTAATAAATTATATACTAAAACCTTCCTCTTGAATCACTATCTATTAAAAAAACCGCATCAAAATCCGTTGCATAGTTTTAAAGATTTAAGCATACAAAGGGACATAGGGACAGAGAAAGCGACTTTGTTTTATACTATGTAGTGATTAATAAAATATTTTACGAGCGTTTGACAGTGACCATGAATAAAATTAATTGTGTAATGAATACCGAGTGATTTGTGAACTGTAGTCTATGATAATATATACTTGCCTATCAATGGATTTTATATTTGTACAACATAATTATATTTTTGATCATTCACTATATTGTCTCGACACTCTCGACGCGGACGTAACGAATCCATACTAATATTATAAATGCGAAAGTAACTCTGTCTGTCTGTCTGTTACTCAATCACGCCTAAACTACTGAACCAATTATCATGAAATTTGGAATGGAGATATATTGATACCCGAGAAAGGACATAGGCTACTTTTTATCCCGGTAAAATGACGCAATCCCGGAAATCCCACGGGAACGGGAACTACGCGGGTTTTTCTTTGACTGCGCGGGCGAAGCCGCGGGCGGAAACCTAGTATGATATAAATATTTTTAGATTAGACTAAAACTCTTGAATCCAGGTCAAAATTAAAGGCTTTTAGGTACATATAATTTAAAATGGTAAGTATTACACAAGTAATTGATTTCTTAGTTATATTCTATCTTCGTGCAAACTTTTAATATGAAACACCAACGATCACTTCCTTCCATACAAACTTTATTTCAGTATATTATCTTATATATAAAATTCTCGTGTCACAATGTTAGTCTGCATACTCCTCCGAAACGGGTGGACCGATTCTCATGAAATTTCTGTGCATATCGGGTAAGTCTGAGAATCGGCCAACATCTATTTTTCATATGTACCACGGGCGAAGCCGGGGCGGACCGCTAGTTTAAATATAACATTGTTTATCTCACATTGCAGTAACAAAGATCTGTTCCTGGTAATTAAGACTGCATTATATTATATTAATTTAAATATTTTCTCTTGATTTCATTGCTACGTCGCATGCAATTTCCTTCATAAATAGAAAATATATCCTCAAACAAGAACATGGTAACTGCTTACCTTCTATATTATGTAAAGTTATACATAAAATTATTTCTTAACATTTATGCGTTTACGTGAGTTATCATGCTGATTACTGTATGAGTGAAAAAAACTTGAGAGGTAACAAGACTAACAAGCCCGACGGATGGAACGATTTTCTTTCTCTATTGAGATAGAGAGAGACAGACAGAGAAACACGCGCACGCCTAACAACTATAGCAAAAAGTGTTGTTAGAACTTTTCGGCTTAAGACGATACACAAAAAAAAATCCACTGCTTGGCGGGCGGAGTCTAATAGCTCGCTATCGCGAACGCGGGTGTGCGCGAAGTCATTCTTGCATACTCGCCGCGCTGCCGCTGGCCGACTCGGGACAAACATGTATGGAGTCGTCATACAGTTATAATATTGTTATACATAATTCTTTTTAACAACTACTTAGACATTATTAATAATTATTAATTATTATTATTTCGTAATGTTTACTTTATTACAAAATAATACAGGTTATAAATAATCTTTAAAATAACAAAAAATATTGTTACTCTGAAAAAATGAAATGGTACCTAATTACGCGGACTACTGAATTGATTTAGATAGAATTTGATGCTGAGTGCTGACGTAGATATTACATCATGCCCAGAAATGAAAGGTACTATTTCTGAAAGAAGTTATAAACCCTAATTCTTCTCAGTCAAAGTCAAGAGTGGAAGATATCGCTAATACAGTAAAACTAATGCGAAACTTTGGATGTTAATTTGTATATTTTTTTTGTTAGTTGTTACTTAATCACGTCAAGACTACATTACCAATTTTGATAAAATATAGCTAATTGCCTGGATTTACACATAGGATACTTTTTATCCGAACTGAACACTTCTGTGGGATAAAACAGGATTCACGATATAACCTAATTCCACGCGGGCAAAGCCGCGGTCGGAATGATATTTTTTTAAATAAAAAAATTGTTTAAAAAAAACACAAAATATATTGACGCATGTATTTATTTTTTGCACTCTATTATAATTGTAATTATTCATTACAAATAATCAAAATAAAATAGCCAGAACAAAGTTAGGCCCTGGTAGGATAGGTAGGCAGGTACAGCAATGTGAGACGAACACTGGCTTATTTATACCAATAATAATGTATTATAAACATTAAATTAAGTTTACTTTCTAACAACAAAAATACATAATATTAGCTAATGTGAAAACGAATCAACCAATCATCCCACAACAATGAAATGTGCACACAAATATTCATCCAAATCGGTTCATGTGATTAGGAGGAGTGACTGCAGCGCCATCATCCGGGCCCAATTGTGTTTCCAGATCACCCAGGAACTCAATTTAATATACTTACACAAAATTTTTCGAAATGAAAACTCACATTACTATGTAAATATGAATATAAACCGGTTAGTACTAAGCAATTTCCTGCACAGGTGTAGTAAGTATAAATGAAATAAATATCAACATCAAATTCTTTATACAACATACTTATCTACCACCTACTAAGAAATTCTTGAAATGTTTTCGTATTTTTTTTAAATATAATACTACTCCAACGAGCTCCTGTTCCATAATTCCATATTACGTCCACCATACTTCCACTAAGTTCACCATGATTTTTTATTTCTTTGCACTTTGTTGCTTTTTGCTAAAAATGGAATCATGCGATAAAACCAGTAGAGCGTTGATAACATACATTTTTGACTGAATAAAGGTACTTACGAAGGAGTGGGTTCACATTGTGAACAATCAGTGGGTTTATTTTCCTTCTGGATTCCGGATTTCTGAAAAGATTATTTATGCTATAAATGAAAAAATCTTACACATTCGTTATGTACTTAAAACAGGGGTACATATCAAACATCGTCTATAATACAATTATCATCAAATTTAAAATAAAACCAACTTACTTCATTAATTTGTTCCAATTGTAAGCATTCTTTTTCCTCCAATCTTTATGTTTCTTCTTCTTATTTTCTTTATTATCCCCATTTGTCTTATCGTGTTGTCACCCTATGTTACGATTGCGCGAGCGACACAAGTTCCCCGTGTGACGGCCGTAGCGGGAATGACTCGTGCAGCGATCGGGGTGGGAAGGTACAGGGCGGTTCTCGCTATATTGGCTGGTCGCGCGCTAATTTCAAGTATTTCTTGTTTATTTCAAAACCATCGCATATTTCAAAATTCTAAATCGGTAGACGTATAGGTTGTATATTTTATAGTTAATATCCAAAAAGTCGTAACTTTACGTTTGTTATTTTGAAGATGCCAGAGATTAAAAAAAAATAACAATGAGAACTTTGTATTTTTTTTCTATCGAGAAAATATCATGGAATCATGTTTCTAAAACGGTAGACGTATTGTGTTACTATTGAACTTTCTTGTCAAGAATTTTAATCACGACAACTTTAATAATATAAAAATTAGGAAGGTTTAAAAAGGGCCGTAAATGTTAGAAAAATTAATTCATCACCTTAATTTTTTCCCTTTCGCAACGCGCGATAAGGAACTTCATTCCAAAAAATCTAATCATGCTTTTTTATCATTGAGATAATATTAATATGGAGTCGATACCGCCTACACCACTTATGTTCCACTCAACATACGTCATGTGGCGTAACTGCACTCAGTCGCTTGCTCGCTCATTGGCGCGAACGTCACGCTCATTTTTTATTTGTTTTAAAGTGAAACGCATCAAATATGCCTACGTGTGTGTTACGATATGGCACAAATAATACAAATAATACGGAAAAGTGCAAAGGAATAACTTTTCAATCAGTAAGTAACTAGATAATAATTTTTAAAACTTAGTTAGAACAAAATTTTTGGCGGGCGACATTTTGCGTCATTTGTCATAGATTAAAAATTTAAGATATGACATTGGGCATGAAATAAGTGTTGTTAGTAATATTTGTTGGCGTATATTTTTATAGTATAAAATAATAATTTTACATATTTAGAAAAGCATAGACTGGTTGTTAATTGAAAAAAGGTGAAATCATGAAATATGAAAATCAATTACTTAATCACCAATTTTTTTTTTTGTTAATTGATTTTAATCAATTTTAATTGATATTGTATAAGCTACTGACTTGAACGTATAATTGAATTATTATTTATTTATCTGCACTAATATTATAAAGAGGAAAACTTTGTTTGTTTTTTTGATTGTAATAAATAGGCTCATAAACTATTGGACCGATTTTGATGAAATTTGGCACAGACAATCTTTACACCCTGAGAAAAAACATAGGCTACTTTTTATTGCGAAATATGTACCACGGGCGAAGCCGGGGCGGACCGCTAGTTCAGATATTAATATTTTTTCTATTCAAGGTTTCCATGTCTGGGCCGTGAAGAAAGGGAAAAATGGGTAAAATTTATCCAAAACAACCGCAGTGAAGAAACCTGGTTACCATCCGATAGAACTTGCGTCTGTTCATTGCATTTTCGCGATGAGGATAAATATACCACAAAAGCGGGAAGGCGTATTCTAAAGAAGTCTGCTGTTCCTGGTATTGATGTTAGTAATAATAATAAAATTTTACGGATTTGTATAAGAAATAAAATATTATTTTAGCCATCACTAACATTATTATTATTATATTTATTTTAGCCGAAGGTGTGCTACAATAGTACTGGAACAATACAAGCAATTTCTGAGCCGGGAACATGTTCTGAGGATGATGAACTAAATATAAATAAACACAATTTTTACACGGCTTTTATTTTTTTTCTAAAAAAGGCTCAATTTGTAAGGAATGAAACTTCCCATAGCCCTGACTGAACCTCCTCATCCTATATTATATGCCAGATATTGTTAGCCCCGCGTAGTAAAGTCAGTTTATATCTAAAATAAATATTAAGTAAGTACAAAGAAAATTTCAAGTCAACGTGCACGTAAGGAGTGGCACCCAATAAAATAGACAGAAAGAAACAAAGTGTCGCCTCTATAGCGGTGAGTCAGTGACATCACATAATCTATGACTGTCTAGCCGTCATTCGCGCGCCCCGCGCCGCCATCTTGGCGCACAGATTTTGTTCGTGGTGTCTGCTCCATTATTAATATTATCTCAATGTTTTTTATACATTTCCCGATCAGCCTGAGTACGCATGAAACAGTCTTAGCTTTTGCATGACCACATCAAACTAAACTATCATGCGTGCATGTCAGTCATACTTGCAGGACATTCAAAGGTAAAAGCCATACCAATCATCTTCACCACGTTGTTTTATTTCAATCATTTAATTATACGATATTTCATGCATGACACCACGTAATGCATGTCATGCTGTATTACTTAGGGACCACATTAAGGTAAGTACTATTAATATTTTTGAAGTGAAACTTATGTTGGCGCTTTGAGAGTAAAATTTCAAGGCGACGATTTTTGTATCTTTGAATCTTAGCAAAGAAGTTTTACTTCAGACACGTGAGCTCGGCACACACTTTTTTTTTGACGTGACAACGTCTTATAATTCGATAAAGCCGGCTGCACGCACGAAAAAACATGACTCATGCGGCGTTACCTCGCTCTGAGGCGTTCCATGTAAGGCTTGAAGTGCAAGCGAGAGCGCGGAACGAGTGACAAAGAAGCACAGTCGGACGTTGTCACGTTCAACTATCGTCAGTAAACCGACTTTACAGACAACCAATTTTTTTTTAAATGTATTTGTAGAGCAATTCTGCAAAAATAAAACGTCATCTTATACGTCATCGTGAACTGGTCTTTTCTCAAAATTGTTTTCGTCACCTCTAACCCCAATTGTTAAACAATCTGACGCAATTAATTGTACAGATAATTGTATTTTATTACATCTGTGCTACATTGAACTTATTGAAGCCTAAATCTGTTGAAAAAAAATTGGTATTTGAAAAATCTAGTTGTATTGCAAAATTCTATTAAAAACTCACACTAATATTAATCGGTAGGTATTAATCGTATAATATTGTACGTATAGGTACCAAATAAAGTCGTGAATCTTCAACAGTGGAAAAGCATTATATTTCCTTGATATTATATTTTTAAATAGATTATTCATTATACCATAATTATTATGGAGTAAAAAAAAAACATAAATTTGCCGCCAACTGAAAACTGACACATTCTTTTTTTTTAAGCAACGCAATGGCATGTATGTCACTAGCCAGTATTTTTTGACAAATATTTTTGATTCATATCATTCGTTCGTCGTAACCACAGTATAAAACATAGAAAAATAAGAAATAAACGTAAATTAATATATTCTATTGACCAAAAGCTTTTACAAATTAAATCATAATGTAATTTACAAAATACGCCTCCTAATAAAAAAAAAATGCATCCTAACAAGATAACTAATTAAAAATTAATACAATTCTTACATCTGCGCGGGATCTGAAATTAAAAATAGATGTTTGACGTATTCCCATGTTTATAATTAATGCCAGTAGCATAAATATATTATATGCTTAAAATAAAATTTATCATTGTTATCTACTAAGTTTTAATAATATTTATACGAATAATTGTGACGCAGCTTGTTATCGTGGGTTTTTATAAGACGAAGAATCTGTTGCTAGCCCACTTATACTAATACAAGCTGTTCCCGCGGTTTCACCCGCATTGCTCCGCTCTTGTTGGTCTTAGCGTGATGATAAACAGCCTTCCTCGATAAATGAGCTTTCTAACACCGAAAGAATTTTTCAAATCGGACCAGAAGTTCCCGAGATTAGCGCGTTCAAACAAACAAACTCTTCAGCTTTATAATATTAGTATAGATTATAAAGAAGTAAAGTTTGTGAATGTTTCGGAAGTATTGATTCCATATCATAGCATTTCTTTCACTAAGAGATACCTAAACTATTTAGAAGTGATAGAGGATATTTTTTTAATCGCGGGCGCAGCAGGGTCTACCGGCTAGTATTTATCTGCTATTTATTCATTAATTTTTAAAACATAAAATAAAATGTCGTAAGTTGGTCGTTATACCTTTCCAATATCCCCGGTTTTATAACATTTTTATAACTGAACCTGATAATAAATCATAAGGATAGATAAGTAAAGTCAAGATGATTTCTAAATAATTAATAAATTAATGAAACTTTATTTTCACCATAACATCAGTCATTACAATTTAAAATAACTTAAAATAGATATCTACGTACAGAGCTACTTCTTCATCTAGAAGAGCAATATCTGCCAGGCAATTAGTAAAAACACAGAATCACAGAATGTATTCTATAGATCCTTCACAACTAAGTACATATAACAACAAAATGTATAAGAATTTTAGTTTTAGTCAGTACCGCATTGGGTTAATTCTGTAAAGGTAATTGATATGTGTGTGAATAAATAAATAAAATAAAATAAAATAAAATAAACATTATAAAATCATTACTTCATAAACTTAATGGTTGCAACTTTAATAGCTCAGTTCCGTCATATTGTAAAACAATTATTAATTATTAAATAAAATTTCAATCAATATAATAATTACGAAGCAATTGATAAATGATGTCCATTTGAATTAAATTAAAATGCTTTTCTTTTTCCTTCCTCAGTGATGTAAGATTCACGTAAGAAAATATGTTTTGTTTTGTAGCAGGTAGTTATGAAAATGTGTCTTATAAAAATAAATAAATAAAAATAAATAAAATTGTTTTATTTTAGGACATGTGTATTGTGTTCCCATATGGAAGTTACAATATAATGGAAGTATCCAAAATCAAGATAAAAATTAAAAACAACTAATTCTTAATTATAATAACATCTGAAAAAAACAACATTTAAAGGTTTAATAAAATAATGTAGTACTTGGCTTTTATGTCAAGTTGGTTTGAATATTTTGTTTTTTTATTTTTAATAAGTAGAGGGTTAAATTTTTAACAACAGCTATCTGTTATATTATGTGAACTTAGAATACATATGTACCCATTCTAACAATATAATATGTGAGTATAAGATGTGAGGAAGTCGCCTTCACAGTGCCTTTACAGAAGAATAGACAATAATATCATAAATCTAAAAGGTTACCAAGGTAACTAAATAGTAAATAACCACGTTCAAATATTTACCGTGTATTCGATTTATTTTCACCCAGGTAACCCTGGGTATCTAATTTAGTAACTAACATTATAGTAGGGGAGCCCAAGAGGGGATTTTGGGATTTACTCGAGCGCGTCAGATTACTATAAGGGACGGTACCTTAGCTATTCATTAGTACCTCTAGTCAATATGAGCAGTTATGGTTGGTGGGTGCGCTCAGGGGCCCCGCTGGAAAATTTGAATAATCCATAATTCCCTAAGGTTGAGCTCGAATCGTCAGATTAGCGAAATGGAGACTTCTTATATTGTAATTAACCCCCCCATATATTAATCTGACGCGCTCGAATAATATTACTTTAATTTTTTACCCTTTCTTCATAGCGATTAAATCGCCACTTAAATCGTCAGATTAACGTATACTTTTTTTCAGTGACGTCCTGGAGCATGCAAAATATCAATATCTAACGCACTTGAGTATTTCCAAGCCAATTTTTTTCTTTTTTAAATTAAAAAAAAAATCAAAAAACCCTTCCCCACCGCTAAAAGTGAAAACATTATAGGACCTTTTTTTCTCGCTATGGTCTAATCTACCAATTCTAATAGGTTCCCGTGACGCTCGAGTAAATCCACATTTAGCATCCTGGGCTCCCCTACTATTACTATTTGCTTTGTTAAATCATGTTATCTATACTAATTGTACCTATAATCATAACATATATAATTAATCTCAGGATTCACGGGTCTGATTTGAAAAAATATTTTCTATATATTTATAAGAAAGAAAGAAAGCATAATATATATATTTCAACACACGCAAACACACGACAATAGCATTATAAATTAGTACGAGGTAAGTTATAAAAAAACATACTTTGTGCGTGGTTGTTTCAAATTGTGTTGTTGTACATATTATATCATCACGTTAAAATAAACGGAGCAAAGCGGGTAAAGCCGCGGCGTATAGCTGGTAATTATTAATATTTAATAATATATTAGTACTAGCGGTCCGCCCCGGCTTCGCCCGTGGTACATATGAAAAATAGATGTTGGCCGATTCTCAGACTTACCCGATATGCACAGAAAATTTCATGAGAATCGGTCCACCCGTTTCGGAGGAGTATGCAGACTAACATTGTGACACGAGAATTTTATATATAAGATATTAGATATATGTATATAAAAATAAGTCGGGTTTTCCTTTATGACGCTATACTATAACTCCAGAACGCACGAACCGATTTCCACGGTTTAGCATTCGTTGGAAAGGTCACGGGCTCCGTGAGGTTTAATAGCAAAGAAAAGGTGTCTCCGGTGGCGAAACGGAGTTCGCCCGGTTTGCTAGTTCGATATTATATTATAAACAATCACATGTTGATATGTCGAGGCAATCAAATGACATATATTATGTTTATCAGTCGCGTGCTCGATAAGTGAGTTCATTAGAATCGTATGACATATATGTGCAAAATAATATTAATTGGAATATAATTCTAATCAGTTCTGTCGCACACGCTTGCAGATGGTTCATGGTTCAAAAGCTGGGTAAACAAAGAAATTATTCATCGTTATGTAATTGAAAAATTAAAGATTTGTTTGTCTATGTATTATTTACTCATAGATATATAGCATAGATATATGTATTATTTACTCATAGATATAGTGTTTAGGTGTGTAATGTGTATGTAACATAAAATTTAAATTTATTTGGCACGCTCCATAGCGAAAACGGCTAAAATTAATGTCAAAATAATTATAAAAGAACAACACTCTTTGACTATTGTTGTTATTTGGACAGGTATCTATTCAAGTTAAGACCTTTATTACATGTCTATCCGTTTTTTAAATAATCTCGAAAGGACCTCGCAAACTAAGACGTTAAATTCGTATTTATAGATGATAAACACGGAACTACAGTCACACAAACATACAGACAAATTTGTTCTAGACAAGAAATAAGTTTCCCACGTTTTTTTATTTTGCTCAGTCAACCAACTCAATTAATGTGCAATACTAATCAAATGCGTCAAGTTTTTGCATCTAAATTGGAACCCGGAAGATGAAGCAATGGACCGTGTTACAATTAACAAATACTAAGAAACACTTGGTTTGCTTATTTTAAATCAAGGTTGTTATTTGACAAGTCATAGTTGTAATGCATTTCAATTGTATGTACTTACGAATAATAAAAATGGGTGCACAAAAACCTAATTATAAACGTTCTTAATTGGTAACCCAAGTACCTATCATGATAGTCTTCCTTCGGACTAAAAATTTCAATTTTACATGATATGCATTCAATTTGAGCTTTAGTACAAAAGTATGTTTAAGGCTGCGGAGATACTTATTAGGTACCTACCATCAGAATGTTCCTTACATTCGGATGGTATCTAATATAGGATAAAATATCCCTTATAGGTAATATCAAACACGACCAAATTGACTTGTTTTTACATCGAAGACCAAACGGCTTCGCTCCTGCTGATCCGAGAAATTGTAGGTAGCTTTCTCACAGCAAAATCGATTTTAAAATTCGTCAAAATAGTAATCAAGTTAAGTATATACATATAACTAAGACTCAAAAAAAACCAAAGTATCGTTCTTTATTCGCTATTCCACGGCTTTGTCCGCGTAAAATAGTGATTTTGGCAGCATTTTTAATTTCACTACGTCACGCCACGCCCCCGGCGCCGGCGCAGCTCATCGTGTCGTGGAGCTTGGCACGATTCTTACGTGTTCATTTCAGTATTAAATTTTATAATGACTGCGTAATTCTCTGTTTTTTTAATTGGCTTTTATTTAATGGAGAGCTAGCTTTTTTGACGACGTCATCATCACACAAAATATTTTGTGGATAACGTTTTTTTTTAAAGATATTTGAAATTTCAAGCCATTTTAGTTTTCTACGCATTCCAAAGTAGGTATGTCATAGCCGTGATATTATAATATCCAAAATATTGTATATAGATACTGAATATGAATTTATTTGGCATAGTTTCATCATAAGAAAAATCCATACTAATATTATAAATGCGAAAGTAACTCTGTCTGTCTGTTACTCAACTACTGAACCAATTTTCATGAAATTTGGTATGGAGATAGTTTGATACCCAAGAAAAGACATAGGCTACTTTTTATCCCGGGAATTTGACGCAATCCCGGAAATCCCACGGGAACGGGAACTATGCGGGTTTTTCTTTGATGCGCGGGCGAAGCCGCGGGCGGAAAGCTAGTAACAAATAAAAATAAAACTAGATAATAATGACATAATGTAAAAACCTCGTAAAAACACATTGTCTTGTCAACATAATGTCACAGATAATGTTCAGTCCATTCCAATTTTATGTTTTTCTATAAATACGCAAAGGTCAGAGTACATATCGCGGCTTTTCTTTGAGGGAACGGAATTATTATATCTTTAACTGGCTGTGCCCCGCGGTTTTTCCCACATCGCTCCAATCCATTTGGTCTTAACGTGATGATATATCGCCTATAGCCAACCTTGATAGATGCACTATCCAACACAAAACAATTTTTCAATTCGAGCCGCAAGTCGTTTGTGAGATTACCTCGTTCAAACAATCAAAAAATTTTCAGCTTTATAATATTAGTTTACATGATAAAACGTAGGTGACGTGGTCATTTGATGTTGTTTATCAGCTTCCTGCGACGTTAGATGACGCGTCACATAATTTGAAGCTTTGCGTCACGTAGCGTTGCAACAACATTATAACTTGATAATTAATTAAGTAGGTAGGTACTATTTATTTAGCTTTAAAGATCTCTCACCTAATTCAATAACTGGTATTACTATGCGATCAAAATAAGAATAGGATTGTTTCAGCGGGTCGTTGTAAATTTGCCACAAAGTTAATTCGTCACCTAAAAAAGTATGTGTAAATTTGCCACACTTTTATTTTTTTAAAGTTAATTCGTCACGATTTAATATCAAGTATTGTAAATTCGTCACATCGATAATTTAAGTACAGATAGCAAAAAAATTAAACAATAAATTAATTTAAAATGTTTATTTCTTAATGAGTTTTAGATTTTCAACCTTACATGTAAATTTTGTGTAATTACTTTTAGTTTTGGTTTTATCTGCGATAAACCACTTTTATCGTGACAAAACCAAACGTTTTATCTCGAGAAAAAAAGGGCGCCAAAAGTGGTTTATCGCAGATAAAACCAAAACTAAAAGTAATTACACAAAATGCAAATATCTTGCAAATGTTTTAATATAATTGTTTATGAAAAAAAAATCATAATAAGTATTACCATGTCAAGTAGAAAACGTAAAAGTGTGAAAATTAGAGCTAACTTGGTGATTTTTTTTTTATCGAGTCAATTTTAATATTTTATGTTTTTGATTAAACAGAATCGTTGAACATATCATCTAGTTTGATATATATTTTATTTTTTAGATTTGGTCTTGAATATTACATAGAAGATTGGTTATTTTGCTTTATGCCCCCTCTTAAGAAAAAAAACTTTAAAATAAAATTCTAATAACACAATAAAAATTCTAATACATAAAAAATCATTTCAAACTTTTAAATAATTTGGAAAATCCAAAAGTGCACGCCTCATAATTTTTTTTTAATAAATATTTATTAATTATTATTTTTGTTTATTTAATAACAATTAAACCACATCGAATCAGACCCTGAAAAATGAAAGGGTTCTATTCCTGAGCATACTCAAGCGTAAGAGAAAAAAAAAGACTCGATTAGTAAAGTATTTCGGTCGCTATCGTGTTAACAAGAAAAAGGATCCGCACATACAGACACACGGACGTCCAAGACAGAACTTTTTTAAACTGTTTTTTAACTAGTTTAAATAACAAAAATGACATCAAAAATATCATGAACGTTAAAAATAGTGTTTTTTCTTAATATGTGTGTGTATGTATTATCTTACAAGTGCAATGTATGATACATAAAGACATTTTAAGTTTGAAAAATCAGATGTTTTGCGCGAAGTGACAGTAGTACCCACCTCAACGCTTCGCTTATGAGGCGTGCAAAAGCGCAAATCAATTTGACTCAATAATGAATTTACCTTATGTTATTGATGAATTTACCTTATGTGAATGATGACTGTAATATTAAAATGTAAATCATTATATTGCTGGTTTCATCGCAGGCTGAAAGGTATAATTCACTTGCCTTGCTTGCTGGCGGTACTTTACTACTTGTGGCAAATTTACAATAACCCGAATATACCTGTGACGAACTTACACATACTTTTTAAGGCATGTGACGAATTTACTTTCAATGTATGGAGTTTTAAAAACGTGACGAATTAACTTTGTGGCAAATTTACAATAACCCGTTTCAGCGCCATATGATGACGTCATAGGTGTTAATTCAAACGTATAAATTGATATACCTAATCCAACGCAAACGAAAACAATAATACGGATTTCCAAGTAATTCGTATTTTTCAAATGACACAGACCTAAAGGTAATTGACGTTCTTATTCTTAGAAGAATTGCATTTGTTTATTTTATTTTTTAATTCTATACAAATAAAAATCTGACCTATTAAGGCTGCAGTCTAGCAAAATTGCGTTTTCAACAAGTTATTTGACAATTTTTTCCCGGCTAATGAAATGATAAACTGAATTTTTTTTTCTTGTTTATCAATTAGTGTTATATACGCAATGCGCGTGAATTTTTTCACATTTATAAAGTTACTTTATGTTACCTTAATCAGACCTTCAAGATAAGTCTCTTTCCCCCAAAGACATATCGAGCTAAGTTTGTGCACTCACTACGTTGCAACCGATTACAATTTACACAATCTGATCAGCGCATTATTATCCTTATATAGTCGTTATTAAAAACTGCTGAATACAATTGCCGAAAAACTTATGATTTTCTTAATTAGAACGTTATAAATTCATTAAATTTCCCATTTTTTGCCTTACAAAATCTATTGATAAATACTGCTAAAAGTTATTTTTTCCATTAATTTATTCGAGTTGGTTGAAGACCAATGAGTATTAATCCTTTAAAAAAATTTTTTTTGAATTTTGATAATTCTTTAAATATTAAAAAAATATTTAAAATAATTAGGAAAAATCCTACCGAATTTCTTTAGTCGCGCTCCTTGGGCCGGAGCGTTCTGACGTGTGCTCTACGCTCGATTTTCCTTCATACCGAAGTGAAAGTTGCTCTACTTCATTAAATTTAATATTTTTGTTAATTGATTATTTTTATCTTAGTTTTGTGCAAATATTCGTAGTCGTATTTTTAAACATTTGATTTCGATATGGAAAATAAACGAAAAAAATACGCGTGTAACTACTAGAAAAAAAATTATCTTCGAACATAAAGTTAATGAAACCAAATAGATTGCAAAGGTGATTGGCAACAATTTCTTTATTTTACGGGGTGTCAGTAAAGGGATGTATATTTCTTTAAAACTAAAGTAAGCTCATAAATTTTCTTATAATATAAATTTTTTGAAGTTCCAAAAATGTTTATTTTTCGTTTGAGAAATACGAAATATAATATAAACTTGTATTGAGAACTTGAACTTCCCAAGTTCATCCGGGGAAATCCCCATACGGGGAAAATGATTTGTTTACTCCAAAATTGATCCGAGGTGTTTTAATTTTTTCTTCTAGTCATTTTCAACGTAGCGGCATTTTGTTTGATTATTAATTTTGTAACTTAAATACAGGATGTTGGTTTTATATTCTGATCTTACAGACGCGCTGACAAAATTAGTCCGCCATTTCTAGTTTAGTCTACCAACTCTAAGTACCAATATTAAAACGAATGGATTATCATCACATCATCAAAACTCAGATGTAATGGAAGATCACAATAACATAGAAAATTCAGTGGGTGTTGAGAACTAAACAAACAGAAGTAACAGAGACGCGAAGAATAAAAAAAGAGGACGAAAACGATAATTCGTTGATGCTTTCCCTTTTCGACGTATTGTTAGGGTACATCACCAATCTGCAAAAAACAAAACTGATGATTCCCAATTGCTGATTAAAAATGAAAAACAAATAATCGACAACAGTGGTGAAAATTTGCTGATCACAATGAAACATCCTTCAGTGGTAGCAGATTTACTCATTTAAAATGTATCGGTGAACAGCGTAAAGGAGAGGAGGACAGGAAAACATTATGAATGTGGATGGTGGATTGTATACAGGGTGTAATCGATAAGTATGTGCAGGCGATTATGACGTTATTATTGCAGGTATCAAAAAACTTAAAACTGATATCGAAATTACTTTACCTAATGAGCAAAATGACAATAATAACTTTTTAAAAGTATAACGAGAATATCTAAAAAATTTAAGTACTTTATACACTCCCATATCAAAAAGGGAAAATGGGACTAGTAGAAGTTAAATGTCTAATTCCGGCAAAGGACATGAATGCGGAAGATGCGGTTAAAAAAAATTTAATATTTGAAATACAATGCAAAAAATAACACTTTTGTCATAGATAAGAATCATGACTATTTTTTCCAAATTCAGGGACAACTAAACGTTGCAGAAGCAGAAGTCTGCTTATTTGCTGTTTGGACTGGAGTGAATCATTCGTTAAAAATAGAATATATAAAAAAGTATGTAACGTTTAGGCAAAATAAAATGATGGACCATTATCAAGATTTTACATAAATTGCCTACTGTCAGAATTGATTGATTCGAGACTTCAGCATTCGATGTCCATCAAGGACCCATCCTATATCATTCAAGCGATTGAAAAAAAAGAGATAAATCCAGTGCAACCGATAAAGCATCAGAATGCTAGCAAAAGATTTATTAGGTTTATCAATATAAATCTATATATTATACATAATATAATAAATCTGTAGAAGACGCGAAGACTGACATCCGCGCGGACGGAGTCGCGGGCGGAAGCTAGTCAGAAATAAATTTCTTTTGTTTTCATTTGCGTATTTTTCTATTTAATAATTTTTTAACACAAACATTAAATTTTTTTTATTATATACAAAATTTGTTTATCCGTTTTATTAGTTAAACTGAACAACGTTCACTAAGAAACTTAGGTCGAAAAAAATGTATAGAATTATGCATTTTGTATGGAAAGCTTATTTTTTTTTATATTTCGTCCAAATTTCTTTGTAAAAGTTGATCAGTTATATAAACATGAAGTTGAAGATATCAATAGTACTGTACTGTACAGTAGTAATTTTGTGTACTGATAAAAAAAAATCACCCGGTGTAATTTTCACGAAAATTGTTTCAAATTGTCATTTTTGGTACTTATTACGAATATAAAATTATGCATACGAATGATTTAATTTTTAAAAATTAAGTGGAGCAACTTTCCCTTAGTACATTTGTATT
Organism: Colias philodice; assembly: GCF_061535455.1. Lineage (NCBI taxonomy): Eukaryota > Metazoa > Arthropoda > Insecta > Lepidoptera > Pieridae > Colias > Colias philodice. The sequence goes on along the minus strand of NC_143109.1, from coordinate 6,082,822 downwards.
ATTTACATATAGGATGACAGGATGCATTTGTTTGCACTACTAGACCAAGCCCTTAAGTGTTTTCAATCAATAAAAAGAGTGTATTATAAGGTTCGAATTTAAATTGAATTTATTTATTGTTCAACACAACACTTATTTGAAATCGACACCAATATTAACAACATCCTATTTACGAAAGATAATTAGGCTATTGGTACTTAGGTATTAGATATGTAATATTATGATTTAAATAATATGTACGTACCTAGGTATATATATTAGTTCTATAATATATTGTGGATTTTTATTTTACTACCGATTAAAGTTATAACCTATTATATATTACCGATTTAAATTAAGTAGAGCGTAGAGTGAACAGGTACCTTCTAGCCTCTAGGGAAGCGCGTTCCATCTTAGGCCACACCTCATCAAGCGCTTCCCTATTACCAATAAAAAAAATGTGTGCGTGTACTAGTGTACACACGTAAGAAGTGAAACTTCTTTATGACCTTATTTAAAAAAAAATAATTTACTGTATGCAACTTTACAGAAATAGGTCAATCACGCGCGGCCCTACCACGCGTGATTGACCTATTTCTGTAAAGTACAAAAACAAGATGGCGCGTAACGAAAAATGTTACACTAAATTTTTTTCCAACTCCGATAAAGAAGTTTCACTTCAAAAATATACATAATACAACAAAAAGCTACACCAACGCGAACGGTAGAAGGCACATTTCTCTCATCACAGCTCTCATAGTTATTTGTATTTAAAATCTTAAGTATAATTAAAAAACATACTGAAGGAGTCACATTGTCATATAAGAGTACACAGAAGATAATATAAAATTATCAATAACAAAACTGACGCAAGAATAAAGAAAACACTGTATTGTAAATATTGTCAAAATGAGTTTGAGCAAAATCTTTTAAAAATAACGATGATAATTGTAGTTATTATGGGAATCATATCTCAGTGTTGGTAACTGAATATTTGTTTGGCATTTACTGTGATATAACCTGAACACTGAATAAATAGTTAAGTACCTATTATTAGGTTAGGTGCTTTCGTGTAATTTTCCTTTACTTAGGTATTCGTTTTCTTTGACTCGTAGGTTTTTAAGCTATTGCATAGCTTCTATCGCGGGCCTTGAGCGTGGGGACCGAATCGAGAAATTCCGTAACGAAAAATCCTCACGCTCCCCACTCCGTCAGGCTCGGAGTGTGGCTTGAAGGCATGCTATGCAATAGCTTTACCGCGGCAGTCCCCTAGTGCCACATGTCTTTTTATATGCTTTTTCAGCTGCTTTGATTTAAAAATTTAAATATGTAATATTATGTACGACATAGTATAAAATATAAAATATTCAACACGGAAATATAATTATGAATACGAAGTCGCTTCCCTCTGTCTGTCCTATGTATCCTTAGATATTTACAACAACACAATTTTGATGGAGCTTCTTTAATAGTCAATAGATAGTGATTCAAGAGGAAGGTTAATATATAATTTGTTAAGTTTTAGGCAAAGCGGGCGAAGTCGCGAGCGGAAAGCTAGTTATGAACATAAGTAAAATTAGAGTTCTATAAATTCAGTCACTTTAGTTGGAATCGATTCGGCTTGTGTTTTAAATGTTCAAATGAGGTTCTTACTGATATTACGAAATGAAAAATTGGCAACGTCTCAATAGAAAATTACACATATTAATTAGGTATGTTATTCTAAACATAATCAGCCTTAATCAGCCGTCAGATTAGACACTAATAATAAACTATCGTTCTAATTAGGCTTTTGATTATTATCTGAATTATAGAATATATAATCTCTTAGATAGCTGTGATATGTAAAAACGGATATTTTACGCGTGTGTATCAAAGATTACCCAACTTTAATCTATACGAATAAAACAATAAAACTGAAGTGTGCCATATTCCTTATTCTTCTATGAAAAACTGATTATATTATATTTTGTCTATGTTATAATAAATTGATCATTAATTTCACAACTTATTTAAAATGTCTCTGATAGACATCTGACACGTGTCCTAATATGTACCTAATTCTAATACTGTTTCTCTATTTCTAATAGATAAGCTAAACAGAACATTATTATCATTATTCATTAGATATTATGAAGCTGTGAAAGCAACTTAAAATTGGCAAATTTCTTTAATCGTTTTTTTTACCACCTGTTCAAAGACAGTTTTGTTGCTTGCATATTTTTTATAAAACAATCTAAAAAACAAATTAATTTGAAACTTATCAGGAAACGTTACACTAATAAGTTATTCGTGGTAGGTATAACAAAAACACAAATCAATATATATTTAACAATAGTTATATAATTTCCGTGTTTAATCTATATATTTAATGGTTATATTGGCATTGTTGAATCACATATTTTTAGGGTTCCATTGACCTATAGAAAAATAAATTTTATCCTATTCATTAATTTCTACCATCCATACTAATATTATAAATGCGAAAGTAACTGTCTGCCTGTTACTCAATCACGCCTAAACTACTGAACCAATTTGCATGAAATTTGGTATGGAGATATTTTGATACCCGAGAAAGGACGTAGGCTACCTTTTATTGCGAAATAATAATATGTACCACGGGCGAAGCCGGGGCAGACCTCTAGTACCTATACTATAAATAGTAATTTGTAAAATCGTATAGATAATATTGAAATCATTAGCCACAAACGATTATCAAAACAAAATCAATAATAATAAGTAGGTATGTACTTACATCTATATCTATACATATAATAAAATCGTAGGAAAGTCAAAACTGTACATTGAATATTTTTTTAAAAGAATACTTGATCCATGATCTATAATCGATATAGAAGCCAAAAATATAGTTTTTAGAATTTTTGTCTGTTTGTCGGTTTGTCTGTTTGTCTGTTTGTCTGTATGTATTTCCGGGCTAATCTCAGAAAGTACTGCATAGATTTACTTCAAATTTTGCATGAATATTCCTAAGAGGTCGGGTGAGGATAGTTTAAACATATTATCATGATATCACCTTCGCGGGAGGAGCTGTGAACCTTTATTTTTCTTACATATTCCGTGTACTACGACAGCGTACAATCTAAAGACTCATGTTTAAATGTTGGTTTCGAGTAAGCCATGCTATTATCTAGCTTTACAAAATAAAAACTATGTCATTTACGTAATTTGGGCAGAGAAACAGTTTAATGAATTTAGTAGTATAAAGACAAATTTGAAACAGCGCCATCTATGAGATTTCGTAAAAATCAAATCAATTTACATGTTATCACTACTGAACAACTGTTGAAAATTAATAATTTAAATATAATCATGTTATTTATTTAACTCTTTAACCCATATCTTCCCTTCCCTATAAGGTGCGCTTATATTTCGTGTGAATATACTACATTTTTAAAAGTGAGGGTAGATGTTTATTATTTTAAGTCAAACTAGACACCATTACAATTAATCTAATATTGATTGTGTTCATTGGTTACATTTTTAATCTTCGTGTTTTATAAATTTATAAAGAATAGAAAAAATTCGATCACGAGGCGGGACTCGAACCCACATAATTTCGTGATCGAATGTTTCTATTCTTTATAAATTTATTATTTATAAATTTATATTTATAAAGCATTTGAATAAATAAATAAATAAAATTAAAATAAATGTCATAAAACCAAAAATATCAAATTCAATCTTCGTGTTTTGTGAATTTTCACCATGCGTTCCCACAAAAGGTAAGTTGTTACTTTTATAGGTATTTATTTTTATAATGATAGCAATTCATGTTTTTTATTGGTTTTATAATGGTTTTATATTACACTTTTAGAATGAAATAATAAAATGATGAATTCTTTTTGACTTTTACAAGATTTTGAGGTGCGTTGGGAACAGTAGTTTGTTGATAAAATTTTATATGTAAGTAGCTTTTTTTATTGATTTACAATTATTAACGTTTGATTTTTTATTTACAGATTCAATGTTCATAAAATTATATCGCCTTTGGAAGACTATTTCTGCTGACAATTTTACAACAACACTTGAAAATTGATGATTTGATGATGAAGATAGTGGCAGCAAGGATTAAGTGGAAATTAGTAATCATCCGCTTCGTCAATTTTTGACTGAAGTTAATGTCCAACGTATGGTTCAATCATTGGAAGTATCTCGGGTAATTTTGGAGGATATTTTTCAGGAAGGAGAGGAGGGGCAGCCAACCACATATCAAACTACTACGTTTTAGTACCGAAAAAAATGTTATTGCCAAATGAAACATAAATTTTGCACTCACAACTGTACAAGTTATGATTTTTATTCTGACTTTGCTGTTATCTGATTATAATATTTATCGTTATGGCTATCGAGGTACCGACCGTACTGGGATGAGAGTACATGATATTATACCTACTCATCATCCAGGATTGCTTAGAGCATTTTCACACTGAAAAAGATGTTTTCTTTGAATCGTAGTTGCTTCATTTATTTATTTTTAATCATTTTACATAATATGTTTTATATTTGCCCATTTTCATTATATTTTATAAATAAAATGGAACCAACATAACTTTGTTACGTAGGTATCATTTCTCTATTAATAATCCGTAGGCATATTTTCCGAGCACCCCATTTAAGGTGCGGTCCTGAAATTATAAAAAGTTAATGTATACTTTTGCCTAATATAAGCTCAAGATCATTTTTAGATAAAAATAACAAAAAGAACTTATTTATTAAAATTTAGTAGATAAAAGAAATTATGTTACGATTTTATAAGAAAACACAGTATATTTATTAGGCGGCGGTGATCTCTTCCAGGCAAAAGATATTCATCAGCTCAATAAAATTGAATAGTTGTTGTTAGTTATTCTTTAAATTCACTGATTGTAATGAGCATTTCCGCATGCAAGTTGTATCGTAGTTTAGATATATCATAGTTTTGACACATTACAGTTCCAACAAAACCCTCAAATTTTTGAGCAGAGTTGAGCAAGATAATTTAAAAAATGTGCTGTGTTAAGTATTATAGAAAAGGTTAGTTCGTTGATAATTATCATTTCTTCATCATTGACATGGGTGTTGTTAAATGTTAGTAAAAATAAACTTTGACTGTTAATACTTTTGTTCAGTATTTACCTGTATGATTTTTGCTTGGTAATTAATATGTATATTTTCATGTCGTATAGCTAATTATAAACATAAGTGTGATGTGAAACTAGCTGGATTTATTTTTACACACTCACAGCCATATATTTTATATTAAAATAGTGTAAATCATAATATTTTTTCACAATTAAAAATATTTCCTTTTTTCTGATGGTGTTGGCATCGAATTAAACCGCGCTGTCGTTTCGTTCACTAAAAGTGATGTTATGAGGACCGAATATGTAGCCGCCTCAACTTACGGAAACGAGAGTAACCTGCGTTGTCTGTTAGTTATTGTATAGTCGAATTTAACGTTACATAGAAATTGGAATCTAAATATATTATGTATACTTAGGTATATTAAATCTGTACATGAAATATATTTCCTAAATAACTATCACGGGGTGATTAGGGATCGACACTGATGCCAAAGAAGCAAACAGTAAAATTTTTGTCCGTATAACCGGTATAGAAACAAAAACTACTCGACGGATTTAAACGAAACTTGGTACAATTATTTTTCATATTCCTGAGCAGAGCAGTAACTCCATTTTTAAGCTTTCGTCGCGTGTGCAACCTTAATGGTTAAAGCTACACAGAAATCATGTATTCAGAAAGAAATGTTCTCCTTATTATATAAAAAATATCTCCCGACATCATAAATGTCTATCTTTTATGGTTGACTCACAATAACACGTGTAACTTCCGATAGCTTAGGAGTTCGAAGCTTTCTGATTAAATTTGTCTATAACACTCTCAGTCCGTTTTAACTCAATTTTTATTTTCATGCATCAGTGCCACCTAAAAAATCTTTATCTCGAAATTCGAGCAAAGCTAAGAAAATGAGAAATAAGAGTTCTCAAGAATCGTTAGAGGTATACTCTAGGCCGAAAACAACACGTGTTATGCCGAGAACCTGAAACCGCTTCACAACGAGAATTGCGGCTCACAGCTGACCGCGAACGGCATGTACTATCCCGTGAGACCGAAACCTTCACTGAGAGGGTATAACGTCTCACAGCTGATCACGGCCGTCACATTTTATCTCGAGAATCTGAAACTTTTACTCAATATGAAGACCGTTTGACAAATGATAGGGTGCACCATAATATTATTCGATCTCTTGAAGATGAACATGAGCATAAGCAATGACTAGAGTAGGGACGCGAATATTACAATTAATTGAGACAAAAACGATTATTAAGTTTGTTTAATGAAAGATTAAGAATTGAAACTATTCGGTCTCTGGAAACGGACGAATAGCGAGAGGCCCCTCTTACTGCAGACAGATTTCGCATAGTCTTAATGACTTAGAGGTAAACATAGAAGATCAATCTATGAATTCGGTGGTGGGGTCCGACAAATATAAAAGTGGGTTTTCTTATAACCTCACAATTGATTACAGATCATCTTCTGTATAGGCGATATTAACGTAGTATGTTATTTTTGTAATGCTTTAAAGTGGAGTAAGGAGTCGGCTTTCGTTTGAAGATACACCGGAACCTTTGAAATCACTACTTTTAGAGGAACATGACGTGCAATCTAAACAGTTCTTAGACAATATTCGCTCTTATAGTAGTGCGTTTCAAATGATCCTTTGGTGCTCAACAATTATCAGAAGGTCCTTTCATGCTTACTTTTAAGATACAAGGTCAAGTTTACCATTTGATAGGATCCCTTTTGCCTGAAGGCCAACCTAAGTTTCTTTAAATATATTTTGTATTCGACTACAACGAATAGTCGAATACAAGAATTATCAATATTTCTCGAATTTAAAACTGAACTCATTTCACAATTTTAGAACATGTTTCATCAGGTTAATTCGTATGTATGCAGTTTTAAATCGACATTAGAAGCTTTTCCTCAAGATGGTGATATTAATATAAGATTGTTATAAATGTCTATCGGCACTCAGGAACTCCCTGGGCGTGTATAACGCCCAGGCCACAGTATTACAATTTTTCCTACAGCAGGGCGACGAATGTATTTTCGCATAGCAAAGGAGGGGAACTCGCGGGGGGTCAAGTGACGCGGGCCACGTACCATTAACATGCTTAGTTTGTGGTACCGAGCGCGAAAGAAAGTCATCGTGTTTTTGTTTTGTTACTATGTAAACTAACGTAATTTAATACTTAGGTACATATTCTATAACGGTGCGCTCAAACTGTTAATCTACATTTAATTTAGATTATTATTTGAAATACTAAGTAATGTAGAATTTAAATCACATTCCTTCATGTTTTCCTCAGATTTTCAATTTTCTCCGATTTTAAGATTTTTAGAGTGTTCAATTTTAATGTAGTTAAATTTTATAAGAGACAATTAAGAACATTCAAAAATAAAGTGTCACGTATTTTTTTTAAACGACGAATGACCTAAAACGACGTAATCGCGGACGAAGTCGCGGGCAACAGCTAGTCAATAATAATATTGTTTAATTTGATCTAAACCTAAACAAAAACTGCATTCAATTTGACTCAGTCGTTCACGTGCGATACTGTACAAATAAACGGTCAGATATAATTTATATTATATAAGTAGTAATGTAATTTGCTTCAGTTATCGAGTATTTTTCGTATTTATATTTGACCTGTTTCACGAACAGATTTAAAATCACAATAAACAAATTAAACTATTACACAGCTAACAAGAGTTCCCCATCAACAGTGATTCGATGAAAATCACGCGAATTTTTGGCACCAACCATAAATGTAATACCTACAGTTTTAAATATTTGCGAAGAGTCATTGACCTTCTGTGTTATGAAATTTTCCTTTGAATAATAGAGATACAGTCATAGTAATATTAAAATCGTTTTAATCATTCAGATTGTCTGTTTATTCACAAAATTTACGAACACTTTTTTTTTCACATCTAAACTACTACATATTTACACTAAACATATTTAGTACGAAACGTATTTCGAATCTGAATCACTAAACATATTTAGATTTTGATATTAAAATGATGGATTCTTGGTCTTGGTGTTGAAAATTCTTTATTAGTTAGGTAACTACATTTGCTGTATTATTTCTGTCGTTTGTGGAACTAATCATATTATGTATTACTAGCGGTCCGCCCCGGCTTCGCCCGTGGTACGTACATGTTTACGTTTTTTTTCATAAGAACCATCCTGGTGCTTCAAGGAATAGATTCCGCAGCGCACGCGATGACAGAATTTTTATTAAGGAATTTTTTACACCTTGGGTTACATTATTGCATTTTTGATTTTTTGGTAAGGATCTCTGATTTTTTTTGAAAATGCAATATAGCCTATGAATTTTTGAAATCGGTCCAGTAGTTTATGCGTGAAAACCATACATACATACATATATACATAATTACAAACCTTTCCTCTTTATAATATTAGTATACTTAGATGAAATATGTAATGCCTATTTTCTTATAAAACACGGTAAGTCAATGTACGCAAGAAAAGCCGTGGCGAAGAAAGTTTAATCTACACATGAACTTAAATACACAAATTATTATAAAAAAAATGAAAAGAATACATACATGCAACTATCGGTCTCTGGTCAAAAAAATATCACACACTTAGATTATGGATTGGTCTCCGCGCGCGCGCTACGACTAGATACCGCCGGCGTACTTTAAAAATGCGGCAACTAATAGTACGCCGAATTCGGCGTACCCAAGCCAGTCGTGTCACAAGCATTGTATGGAGAGGGCGAACCGATAGTTTATAAAGATTTTGAACAAAATTTGAAGTAAAATGCCCATTTGTGTCATAAAACTATTTAAAAATAATACAACACAAAATAAGAAAGACACTGGGATCACGTACCATCACTAAGTATCGTATTATTCGAAATTTCTCCTTTACTTCGAAAATTTTTTCTACGAAAATACGACGCCATTCAATGTTGCCGTACTGCATATCCAAAAAAATACACGTGGTTGAGGGAATCTTTAAGCAATAATTTGAATTTTTTTTTTCAATGCTATTACTAACACATGTATAAAAAAGTATAATAACAATAATTTATTCTTGTTTAATACATGTTTAACTGACTCATATAATATGTTATTTTTTTATTTCCGCTTTTTTACTTTTAAACAACCTTTGTGACTATAGTATAGTAGCGTCGCAAGTGGATTTGAGTCATGCGACTCAAATAGTTCATGGATTCGATTCCCGGCCAGGTAAGGATGAAAAAAAATATTTTTCAAAACTTCTTTCCAAGATGGCAGATTTCCCATTTATGAGGTAAAATTTATGTAGCTGGCAGCCCAATTTTTCACACACACTAGCGTCTTTACAAATTGCCTAACACACACTACAGAAATGAGTTGCCGCACTCACGGAGCTATTGTTTTTAGGTGGGGCGGTATCTAGTCGTAGCGCGCGCGCGGAGACCAATACTTAATCTAAGATCACACATGAAAAACATAGCTTTCTTCAGGTTAAAGAAGTTTTGTATTTACCCACTAAGTACGAGAATACAACATACCGAAACTGAAAACTTGCTAACTTCATCAATTATATTTAACACGTTTATCTTAAATATACATAAACATTTAAATAAGCCTTGAAAATTGTTTTGTTTTCAAATTTCGCAAATATAATGCAGAGTTCGAATTTTAAATTTCAAACTATGGCGCGCAAGGCGCGTCATCTCGTTTTTAGACCATGGACGGTATTTTTTTTTAAACACTTTTTTAAAAACGGATACCACAGATGTTTTTCTATGTATAGATTAAAAATATATTATGACAATTAAATTCACTATTTTTGTAACCTAGCTCCTCCGAATCAGCGAAAGTTTGAGGATAGGTCGTGAACTACAGTTTAAGTACTTTTCTATTTAGCTGATTGATGTTTTTTTTTTTAATAAAGGTCAGGTTCAATGACAGATTATTTTATATTGTCAAGGCCAAGTTTACATCTTTATGAGTAAGTATATCCATCTTCCGACATGTATTTTATTATTCATTAATTACGCGTTGCAATATTTCCTGGCCGCTCGTACGGAAAGATATTCCCTACTTTTGCCAACTCTATAATTAGAGCGACCGATTTCATTAACAACGGGAGGTCGCCATTTTGTTTTTCATTATTTACGCAGTAGTGGAATTTTTGTATCTATGCTACATTTTTGTTTATTGTCAATGGAAATTATTTAAAAATAGAAGCTGATCTTGAAAATTAGAATGTAGTTAATGTTCACTTTTTTGTTTTATAATAATTGATTGATTTGATACAAATAAGTAATATTCGATACATTTTATTTCTTAATTTAGTATGTTGCGTGTACAATTGCGTGTGACATAATTACTTTTATTGTGATGAACTTTTTCGTGAAAAATGTTCGTGCCGTTTTGGTAGGTAAAGGTATATAACCGTAATGGTAAGATAGTTATATTTTAATTCTATTATAATATTATGTACGTTATATGGCATTGTTAAAAAAGATAATTATTAAATTTCCTCTTAATTACCTATTTTAACAATGCTTGCGATTTCAGCGTAAGAATTTTCCCGTGAAAATAGACCCTATTGAAATTAGGTTTTTGAAAACCTTTATAATTTAATATATAGGTTATAATTATTACAAACATTACTATAGAACTGTCCTTGGTAAAGGTCAGTAGTTAATTTTAACGTAGGGAGTAAAACCATTTACTTCCGTATGTACTTTTACGAACTTAATAAAAATAATTACCTTTAGAAACTACTCTAGTTTAGGAATTATTGTATTTATAGTTCAGTACACGAGATATTTCTTAGAAGAATCTTCAATCAAATGTTTCTATAGTCTATCTAAATTAATTCTAAATTGACTTCGTAGAATTTATGAGATTTCGCAATAACACATACCTAAATCATACCTACATAGTACATACAAGCAGCACAAGAAACAAGGCATGATAGAAAAACGCTATAATGTTAAACAATATTATGATATGGGTATTAGATTTTAAATACGATAAAAGACCTAAATATTCAACTGAAAGAAGTCGATCCATTCCATTAGATCGTCGATTCTAGTATAATATTAGGTTATCCGATAATCATCGATTAGAAAACGTAAAATCTAAAATTTGTTTCATACACTTTATTTTCTTTGTTTAGGCATGCATGCGAATCACTACATCACTACATAGTATAAAACAAAGTCGCTTTCTCGGTCCCTATGTCCCTTTGTATGCTTAAATCTTTAAAATTACGCAACAGATTTAGATGCGGTTTTTTTAAAAAAGATAGAGTGATTCAAGAGGAAGGTTTAAGTATATAATTTATTAGGTTTTAGACAAAGCGGGCAAAGCCGCGGGCTGAAAGCTAGTAATATGGTATATCGTAACATCTCACTATGATTGTTATAAAAATGGTAATAATATCTTACATGGAAGAAAACAAAGAAACAAATATATTGACAACATGAATTTTGTCTATTGATAGTAATTTAGAGGTACTCACAACAAATAACACACAACTCCCCCACGAATTTTCTATTTATATATATTCAATTATTTTCACAAATCACTAGTATTAGTAATCTATCTCTCCACATTTTAAACGTGTTACTCTTACGGCGATGACGGACAGACTGAGTTAATATGTCGTCTATGGTGTTACCAATATGATAAATAATAAACAACTACCTTCACAGTCTTATTCTAATAATTAGCACGTGTTAATTTTCTTTGCTTATGTGATAAATAATATATTTATACGGAACATGACGTTGCAAATAAAATTATTAATTTGCAACATTATAGGTACATATTACATACATGACAGTTTGATCGTCTAACTGTTATTTTATGAAGGAAGGACAAAACAATCAACACAAATTCACATTTGTAGGGAGGTCATAGATATTTAGCATACCTACAGAAGATGTTTTAATTTCCTCGTTCTAGCAACGGTAGGATAAGTAAATTAAACTTTTTAGAAGGTAGATACCCATATATATAGATAAGCTAATGTTTTTATTTTCAAATTTTAATTTGTTAACAGGTTTTTAAGACGAATAAGGTGAAAGGATAAATCCGAAAACATACTTACGGACTCCTCTGAAAAGCAGCGCTTTTGGAGCCGCATATACCGACTGTTCCAAAAACTGAGTTCCAAGACTGTTCCGTGTGGTCCCTGCTTTTACCTATGGCTGAAGTCTGAACATAGGGGTATGTATAAACTTCACTAAAATGATTGCAATAAAAACATAGAGAACTCTACTACAGAATAACCCACGACATAAGAAGAAATGTATTGATACATACGATCAATACATTTGCACGCCTCATTTAGCGAAACGTTGAGGTGGGTACTACTGTCACTTCGCGCAAAACATCTGATTTTTCAAACTTAAAATGTCTTTATGTATCATACATTGCACTTGTAAGATAATACATACACACACATATTAAGAAAAAACACTATTTTTAACGTTCATGATATTTTTGATGTCATTTTTGTTATTTAAACTAGTTAAAAAGCAGTTTAAAAAAGTTCTGTCTTGGACGTCCGTGTGTCTGTATGTGCGGATCCTTTTTCTTGTTAACACGATAGCGACCGAAATACTTTACTAATCGAGTCTTTTTTTCTCTCTTACGCTTGAGTATGCTCAGGAATAGAACCCTTTCATTTTTCAGGGTCTGATTCGATGTGGTTTAATTGTTATTAAATAAACAAAAATAATAATTAATAAATATTTATTAAAAAAAAATTATGAGGCGTGCACTTTTGGATTTTCCAAATTATTCTTTTTATTTCGTTACGCAGTCATTAATTAATTGTGTAAATTTGTAAATTTAAAGCGCCTAGGAAATATAAACCTGGCAAGATAGTAAAAGTAAAGTGACAACTGTATTTTTACACGCTTTAATAACTCAGGCCCCGGAATCACAGACACAATAGAAAATCTATTGTGTCGTGGACCGATCGGGCCGTTCGGGGCTCAATGGGTTATATTAGCTTCACCTGTATGTTTGTAACCGACTTCTTTGGGCGCGATTTTGACCCACTTTAAACGGCCAGATTTCGTTCAAACTTTGTAGATTTATTGAGGACCGATGACAATACACTAATTTGATAAAAATTTTCTATTTTATAGTTCGGTTTTCTATAAAAAAACGTGTTTTTTAGTTTTTTTTTTAATCTATTATTATTGTATACGTTACCTTTGCATATTGCATTTAAGACATCTAATTATAGATACGTTTAATATTTTCCATATAAATTAGTGAAAGGCATGACCTTTTCGGATGATCATGCCCCTTGCCCAAAAAAGTAACCTTAAAATGTACTAGATACTGTAAGCTTCTGTTAACTTCCTGATAGATACGTGTTAGTGTATTTGTATAGTCTGTTACAATGTGGCTGGTCGTGCGTGACAGTTAAGTATTTTCAGGGTCGATTTGGGAGAAATGAATGAATGAATTTATTATTGTGCCAACGTAGAATTTTGTTTTATGTTTTGAATTTTGCGGGATGGGTTCTCATCATCATCATCAGTCTATATATTATGTTGCCACTGCTGAGACACGGGCCTCTTATGGGGTTACAGGTTATCCACCACGCTGGCCATATTCGGGTTGGCAGATGTCACATGTCATCGAACTTTTGATTCTTCGACATGTCGGTTTCCTCACGATGTTTTCCTTCACCGTTTAGCAGTGGTGATGTTATCGACATGCGCAGATAAATTGAAAAAACAATTTATTATGCGATGCAAATCAGAATAGGATAGACCCTACCTATCTTCAATGGTTCGTGTCAAATATTATTTGATGAATACGATTTACTTTAATGAGCTGAAACAGACCAAAATGTCCACGTTCTTATTTCAACTTCATTTTATATGGTCGAATATTCACAATTCACTTTCGTTGCATTAACAATAATTAAAGTTTCAAACATAACTTAACAAGTGTATTTTACGACATTTTAGATCTACGCAATTTTTCAAATTTAACCCCTGGAAGGGTTAACGTGTCGATATGTGGCCTCGACCGCAATAACAGCGAATATTTGCATTGCAATTGAATCTCTATTGCCTGTAACTTGATATCAAAGTTGCGTGTATCGTAACTGGAGCGGTAATATTTGTTTCATAATGTAGCATAAGATCGCGTAATCACTGTTATATTGCGAATTCGCTACGTTTAGGCGTTTTAGAGACGAAGCTCATAAACGTCGATTGGTAGAAATAATTTACAAATTATTTGAAGAAAACATATTATATAGATTCGTAATCGTATTACCTACTCAATACATAAATATTTGTCATAACTCTAAAAACGTTTAAAAATATGTGGAACCAATCTAGATATTTATTTATCAACTTGGTCGATGTTTAAATCAATTTCGTGAATTTTGTAGTCATGTAAAAAGTTACGGCGTCTCTCTTCTTGTCGAATTATTTCTGAAGTGGTCACTCCATGTTTCTTATAATTGCGAGGCTGATTTGAGCCCCTGAGGAATAGGCAGATCTGAAATACAAATACAAACAAGATGTCTACAGGAATATGTAAAATAACTAACTAAATATTTTTCTACTTTAAACAATTAATTGTGTTCGAGTTTGATCGTTATTTGTAACCTTGGCATTGCATTATGTCTTCCCTGATACAACAATACATAATTTTATAGCACGCTATGACCTTAGACAATAATAAAAACGTCAAGACGAATAAGCCACGTGACTACATCAATAAATGTGAAAAAAAAAAAACATAATCAAACGGTTTCCAACAAAATACCAATGCTATAAATAACTCGTTTTTGATGAATTCATAGAAGTTATATTAAGAAGCAATAAACACATGAGAAAATCCATAAATTATATAACTAGGTAGATGAAATTAATAACTTTGAATTTCGATCAATCAATGAATCAATCTGGCTGGAGCCACATAATTATCTGATACGTTTGTATAAATCATTCTTGCGTATTGTACATATTTTGTGCCTTCATTGCCTCTGTTTATAATTTTTAAATCTATAATCTTTTATTACGGAATACAGGATTTTGACATTTTATTGCAGTTACTTTAATAAATATTCAATCATGTCTTATGAAGGAGACATGTAGCATTAGCATAAACTGTAGTTATAAACAACTAGCTACACTCCGCGGTTTCACCCCCGTGGCTCCGCTCCTTGTGATGATATATTATAGCCTATAGCCTTCCTCGATGAATGGGCTATCTAACACCGAAAGAATTTTTCAAATTGGACTAGTAGTTCCTGAGATTAGCGGGTTCAAACAAACTCTTCAGCTTTATAATATTAGTATAGAATATAGATATATGCATAAAAATCCTCAAATAATCAATTGTACAACGAATTACTTAGTGGTTAGCATTTAATTGATCTAAATTTGTTTCATAGAAAGAATAAAGAGTAGAAAGTGAAACGTTTATTTCATGATAATGACAATGTTGAAGCTAAATCAGGATATTGAAGAAAAAAAATTAAAACTATATCTAGACGTAAAAATGATGCGTATAGAAACAAATAAAAAAATATGTGTAAAATAAAGGGCGTTCATAGCGAAAAACCCGTTGTACTGTTAATTGTAAGAATAATACAGTAATCTTAATATTCAAGTCTCGAGCAACGTTCGAACTTCGAACGCATTCACGAGCTTTCCTTGAATAAATATTTATTTGAATACTAGCATTCCGCCCGCGGCTTCGCCTGCTTTATCTAAAACATAATAAATTATATACTAAAACCTTCCTCTTGAATCACTCTATCTATTAAAAAAACCCGCTTCGAAATCCGTTGCGTAGTTTTAAAGATTTAAGCATACATAGGGACATAGGGACAGAGAAAGCGACTTTGTTTTATACTATGACTAAAATTATGCGAGATATAAAAAACGTAAAACATTTTATTCATAAAAATCTCAATGTTCAAAATTCCATAGAAACAGTTTTTTAAATTTACCAGTTTTCCTTTTCAAGGAACTTCAAATCTTACGTTGACGACTTACAAATATTTACACAGAGTTCATAGTATTAGGGCAAACTTATGCAAAATGTTATTTCCCAAACAAAGAGCCTCTTTTAAAGACATAAGTATAAAATAAGGAATTTCGTGTGTATAAAATTAATTTAACCAAGTGACACTACAATATAGGTTGGGCTTCAGGGCCACATGAGTACTAAGTAAAAATAAAGTAGGTAGTGAAAAGTAGGTAGTCAAGGAGTCGCTTTTAAGAACTACTTTTAAATCCTACTATTATTACTTATTCAAAAACATGAAAGAATATAATATAAATAATGCTTGAACAAATTTGACGTACAGTAGTAGATTTCCTTCTGATTTAACACGTGATTCTGACTGTCTACCACGCGCACAAAGTTTTTAAGTATATAATTACGTCGAATGAAATTACGTAATATTACCGCCATTTAAAAAATTATGTTAATGTACATTGTAACAGTCGAAACATGTTAATTTGAATGAATCAAGATATTTATAATTTATTATTCATACAATAGCACATGTTTTGAATATAAACGCTCGTGTGTTATCGGCCTTAGTAACTATTACAGATACAGCTTTGAGTTTTTGTGATTTGTCTGATGGTATGGATGGTACACAGTTTTGTACTATTTTATGATTTACTAGTATTTAGTAAAGATTTTGGAGATATTTCCAACAATGAAGTCTGAATGTTTTATTTATTATTTTTTAACATAGTTATCAATAGTTTTTGTAGATACCGATGGTTATTCTTATTTTCAACTGTACTCATATTAAAACTATAGATTTAGTTCTATTGTTAAACACAGGAAGCAATTAAATCGGCTTTAAAAATACTAATAAGCGCTCTAAGTATGCAAGTAGGCCCTACTTATAAAAATAAAAAAACTATAAGTTTTCAATAGATATAATATATACCTAACTTTACTTCTCATATAATAATATAATATTCATAGGATTAACCATCCGTACTAATATTATAAATGCGAAAGTAACTCTGTCTGTCTGTCTGTTACTCAATCACGCTTTAACTACTGAACCAATTTGCATGAAATTTGGTATAGAGATATTTTGATACCCGAGTAAGGACATAGGCTACTTTTTATCCCGGGAAATAGGATAGGTTTTATCCCGGAAATCCCACGGGAACGGGAACTATACGGGTTTTTCTTTGACTGCGCGGGCGAAGCTGCGGGTGGAAAGCTAGTTTACAATATATTAAGAATCTACCAAACATTGAGAATGACCATCTTGCCTTCAATCATAGTTCATTAAACTCTACAAGTTGTATACAGTATACTAGTTTCAACCTTCGATGCCGGCTGCTTTTTTATAACTTTAAAACCTTACTTACTTCATTTCTTATTCCGGTATCAAATACTAACAAAAATCACGTGGTACTCTCGAAATTGTAAGTACAAACGATAATTTTCTGTCTCCTGAAAAATCTAGAATATTTCAAAATTTACTTAATTCGATATTTCATTGTTTTACAGAACAATCAACTATGCGTCATTGTAAATTAAATTATCTTTTGTTATCTCTAGTTTTAGTGTGACCTGAATTATAGACTGCTTTTAACTAAAAATATATTAACGTAATAATTTAAACATGAATGAAATTAGGTAGGCAGTTACAAAATATAGGTACAAGTTTTGTTTTTGTTAATATTTCGTACAATACTGTTTCCCAAATAAGCAATACAATTTTTAGTATATTAACACAAACAAACATACATACATACCTACATATCCAATCATAAAACAACCACTATAATATAATACATAAATCACAATACTCGCACGCTAACACCACTATTCCTTCAATAAAACTGAATCCAGAGTTAAAATTAAAAATAACGGAGTCCGTAGCGAGTGTTCGAGAATCGAGAGGTTAGTAGGGATGTGCCGGTTTGTCGATGGAAATAGGGTTGCCAATCGTATGAAATGTCGATTGTATTTACATAGGTATAAGGTAACGATAATATAATTGTTCATAGCTCATACCTATATTACTATATTATAGTTTAGTACCTGAGATATTATTTTTTAGAAAGCAGTCAGACATTCAAGGCACAAAGCTTTTAATAACTATATGATATAAATTATGTTGCATTTTTTGGGTTTCTGGTCATGCGTGTCATGTTTCAAAATATTTTTATTTTTCAAGCTATAATACCCATTGTTTATGGATATTTATTTAGCTAAAATACGCGGAACAATATTTTTAAGCTATTGCATAGCTTCTATCGCGGGCCTTGTGCGCGGGGACCGAATCCAGAAATTGCCTAACGAAAAACCTCACGCTCCCCACTCCGACGGGCACGGAGGTGTGGCTTGAAGGCATAGCATGCAATAGCTTTACCGCGGCAGTCCCCGAGTGCCACACGTCTTTTTTTTATTTTATAACTGTAGGATTGCCAACCCTACACTTTTAGTGTTGCACTAGTTAAAAGCTGAACTTATGTTAATTTAAAAGCAAAAGTAATCGATATCGATTAAAAATACGTTTTAAATTGAGATCATAATATAGTGGCGATTTTCGTTTGTTTGCGGTTTCTTAAAAAAGAAACAACAACACTCACTTTAAGGAAAAACTTTTGCATGTTAAAATATTTTAATACATTCCGTTACAATCAAATCAGCTGGTAAAATGAGGTTGTTGACCTCTTTCCGTTATGTTTTTTATGTAAAACACTTTCATTATCATTTTTGAGGAAAATTTTAAAGAATTTTGTAATAATATAGCTACTGCCATGCATAATGTGTTCTGTACCCGTATTTGTCAATAACTCAACTGTTTCTATGTATGTAATAGATTTTAATGAATGTTTTCTTACTATAAATGAATATGTCAATAGCCGCGTACGCGCATACGAGCAGCCTCGTGAGGCAGCCGCGTGAGGCAAATCCTCGGTCGGTCAAGACGAGCCTCTCCCGAGGCAAACCCACGCACTGCCTCGCCCGAGCGTGCCGCGGCCTGAGCCAAACATTGTCGGTTTTTGTCCAATTAAATATTAACGTAGAGATTGAACTGAAATTGAACTTCCGAAAAAATTAGAGCATGTGAACAGAGGTCGTTCGTTGTTCATGCACTAATTTGAATACGTAATGTTTATAAAATAAACTAGTTTTTGTTTAGATTTTCATAAATTAAGGTTTCTTATATAATGTAGCTGGCATTATCTAATAATAATCAAAGAGCAGTAAAACGTTTTTATACCTATTCGCTACAATTATTCAGATTCATCTAATGTATGCGATACGCCATACCTACCTACAGCGACATCGTCAGAATGCGAAGGTTAAATTTCGACCAACGTATCTTGTAATTACGAGAGCAAAATTAAACATAGAACAAATTACTTACAAAAACTATTCATTCAATTAATCCCTCTCACAAAGAAAGTAGCAGCAAATGACTTTCAAAATGTTTTCATTGTAAAGTATCGATATGACAGGTAACTAACATGTCAGTTTTATCGATATATCTCCCATCACTAACGGAACAGCTTGCATAAGAAAGCACTTTCACCCGTCAGTCGCTGACCGACGCTCGTCAAATCAGTTTTTGTTGGATGTACCTATAGAGAATTTTTCTTAGAGATGCGTAACTGTGGTCTTTAAGAGTGCGTATAAAGCCAGATAATTCTACGATTAAGCCCCGCACATTACGCGCCATGCCGCGCGCCCTCACAATACCCTCATACACCCGGCTCATCCAACGTACGTAAAGTTCATCGCACGCTAAATTATACACAATATTCTTCGCTCGTTCAACGCGTATTTTCGGTAGTTAGTAGGTATGTTGTCTAAAATAATTGTATAAAACAGTGAAGTTGAAATCATCACAAATTATGTAATATGTCTTTTTATTATTATTTGTTTATAATTATTAATGATAATCGATACATATTATAAAACAGTAAAAAACTGTCTGTATGTAATATATTAAAAAAAACAATATTAGGGAAACAGTATAGAGCACGAATCCGTAAAAAAAGTCTGTCGAAATAGCGAGTATAGATACTATTTTTAAATAAACATACGCAGTCGACGACACACATTCCTCCAGAACTTTATTTTGATTAATTTGGTTATAGTCCATTGAATGAGTCCCTCCAAGGGGGGTCTAGAGTGCATGAGTTAGTAACGTAAGATGTTTCTTCGGAAACATGTCAAGAGTCCCTAGGTAATAAACATACTAAAACCCCGGGCCACTAGGAGGAGCCCCGGAGTGGGGGGAGGGGGGAAATGGGTCCATTTTTTCATTTTTCGCTTAAATCTCAAAAACGGTACATGTTAGAGAAAAACTTTCAAGGAAAAATTGAAAGGCCATAAAATTATCTACAAGTTGTACCTGAATCATTTTTTCCTATATCCTACCGTTTCTTAGTTATACGCAGTAAAACATGATTTTGGCTCAAACAATTTCCACATCAATCGATCAAAAAATATTTCTTTCTTCCAAAAAACTCAAAAGTGCAACTTGTGACCGGTACTGATAGATTGCTCTTAATTAGGTCTATAATTGGTAAAATAAACACATTCCTCCATGGAAGCCTTTAGGAGGAATCGATTGTCAAAATATTATATTATGGTAGTTTGAGTTACTGAACTTGATCTTTTTATTTTTTTCTTCCAAAAAACTCAAAAGTGCAACTTGTGACCGGTACAGATAGATTGCTCATAATTAGGTCTATCATTGCTAAAAATACCAGATTCCACCACGGAGGCGTTTACGGGGAATTGAATTTTATCAGGGTAGTTACAATACATGAACTTTTTATTTTTTTTCTTCCAAAAAGCTCAAAAGTGCAACTTGTGACCGGTACAGATAGATTGCTCATAATTAGGTCTATCATTGATAAAAAATACCAGATTCCACCATGGAGGCGTTTACGGGGAATTGAATTTTATTAGGGTAGTTAGTTAAAAAGTTCATGTGTCGTAACTACCCTAATAAAATTCAATACCTCCTAAAGGCCTCCATGGTGGAATCTGGTTTTTTTATCAATGATAGACCTAATTATGAGCAATCTATCGGTACCGGTCACAAGTTGCACTTTTGAGTTTTTTTGGAAGAAAAAAAATAAAAAGTTCAAGTATCGTATCTACCCTAATAAAATTCAATTCCCCGTAAACGCCTCCATGGTGGAATCTAGTATTTTTATCAATGATAGACCTAATTATGAGCAATCTATCTGTACCGGTCACAAGTTGCACTTTTGAGTTTTTTGGAAGAAAAAAATAAAAAAGATCAAGTTCAGTAACTCAAACTACCATAATATAATATTTTGACAATCGATTCCTCCTAAAGGCTTCCATGGAGGAATGTGTTTATTTTACCAATTATAGACCTAATTAAGAGCAATCTATCAGTACCGGTCACAAGTTGCACTTTTGAGTTTTTTGGAAGAAAGAAATATTTTTTGATCGATTGATGTGGAAATTGTTTGAGCCAAAATCATGTTTTACTGCGTATAACTAAGAAACGGTAGGATATAGGAAAAAATGATTCAGGTACAACTTGTAGATAATTTTATGGCCTTTCAACTTTTCCTTGAAAGTTTTTCTCTAACATGTACCGTTTTTGAGATTTAAGCGAAAAATGAAAAAAATGGACCCATTTTCCCCCTCCCCCCACTCCGGGGCTCCTCCTAGTGGCCCGGGGTTTTAGTATGTTTATTACCTAGGGACTCTTGACATGTTTCCGAAGAAACATCTTACGTTACTAACTCACGCACTCTAGAACTTTTTATTCAATGGACTATTAGATTGTACGACATTTTTCGACTCAGCAATTATTCTAAAAATAAAATCATTCTTATAAATGTGTAGCTGGGCTCTTATGGGTCTATATCAGATGTTCCAGATCTTTGATTTTTTTTAATCAACAGAAAATTTCCATCAGACGCAACAATTTTTGTTGACGTCACTCCTATAAATGTTAGAGTGTGATCTCAGGGTCCCTCATCATACATTCTAGATCTTCGAATTTGTATATTTATATTGCCCAGATAATACCTACACAACAAAATAACTTTCATTCAAAGCCGTCCAATAGTTCCGGAGATTGGCGTGTACAAACAAACAGACACATAGAGTTTTTTTAGGATTTACGGGAACAAACCTATCCAATGTCCTTTCTCAGGTCTCAAGCTATCTCTGTATCAAAGTTAGAGCTTAGAGAGCCAGACATACATACAGACAAACAGACAAAAATTCTATAATTTGGCTCCTATATCGATTGAAAATCACGCCCCAAGTAGGTATTCGTAAAAATATTCAATGTACAGTTTTTACTTTCGTACAATTTTTTTTTATACCTATGTGATTGTAATATTATTATCTAATACAGATTGTAAATATATATAATGTGTAGTTACTATTCACAACTTGTATTGGTTATTTACTGGAGCAAACATAGGAATCTACCTATAGTAATACTATAATATATATATATATATATATAATATTATAAAACATTCCCGATTTTCCCGAAACGAATTTACAGAATTTACACAAATAATAATATCCAAACTCGCCTGGATAAACTTTCTCAAATGAATCTATAGTTTAGGTGGTCTGTTGCGGTTCTGCATCAGGTGTTTCAGTTTTCAAAATAAATTATTATTTTATATTTCCCGGATAATATAATAGTACCTACACAACAAAATAACTTTCATTCAAATCCGTCCAGTAGTTCCGGAGATTAGCGTGTACAAACAAACAGACAAACACAGACAGTTTTTTTTTATTTACGGGATAAAACTCATCCTATGACCTTTCTCAGGTCTCAAGCTATATCTGCACCAAAATTAGAGCCCAGACATACATACAGACAGACGTACAAAAATTCTAAAAACTATATTTATGTATAGATATGTACTACATATTACTATGTAATACAGATTATGAATATATTATATATATACATATACATATTATGTATATTATAAAAAAATACCTATTCAATGTAAGTACAGTTTTGACTTTCGTACGAATTTGTTATACCTATGTATAGATGTTATGTATGATTATCTAATACAGATTGTAAATATAATATATATGTACTATTCACAACCGGTTTACATATTATTGATATTATTATTTACTGGAGCGAACATAGGATCTGCCTATAGTAATAATAATAATATAAATCTTTCTTGACTTGATTGATTGCACCGCGACTGTAAGAATTAGGTACCACTATGAATTTTATTTACCTATCTATAGTTGCTGCTGCTATCGCGTCAATATTCAGCCCGCGGAAATTATTTTACAGAAACTAAACTTTCTCAAATAGGTAAATCAAGACTTATCTTTTTATATTATAATTATTATTTATTAATATTATAACAATACTATTATAACTTACCTTCGACATTTAGTTATCTTTTCAATTTGAATCTTTTTTAGTTCTCGTTTCTCATTTTGTTGTTTACAAATCAATATTCGGCGTAATTATAAAACACTGCGCAGCAATTTTAGCGTGGTCTACTCGTCTCAACGGAGCGATAGCGTCTGATGTATGAAATAGAATTATGTTTTTAGCTCCCGGAACGTGCGATGGAAGATGATTTCTTGCGTAATTAAAAATATAGTAAGCGCCAAAAGTGTTTTATCGTGATTAAACCAAAACTAAAAGTAATTACACAAAATGCTCTGACAAATATATTGCAAATGTTTTAATATAATTGTTTATGAAAAAAAAATCTTAATAAGTATTACCATGTCCAGTAAAAAACGTAAAAGTGTGAAATTTAGAGGTAACTTCGTGAATTTTTTCTATCGAGTCAATTTCAATATTTTATGTTTTTGATCTGACAATATAATCGAAAATATCATCAAGTTTTACATATATTTTATTTTTTATATTTGGTCTTGAATATTACACGTATCAACTAAAAGTTGATTGGTGATTTGACTTTATACGCGCCCTTAAGATATTTTCAATAGGTACCTATAATATAATATCAAACTCGACATTTATTTATCCAACTAGACTTAGATTAGATTTGTCAAAATACAGAAAAATAATAATTTACCACCAGTCCGGAAAACAGTTTCTTCAGACAAGAACTCGTAAGATACTCGATAATTGCTCTTTAATAATTTTAACAATGTAACACATAAGTACAATATATCTATACTTCTATACTAATATTATAAAGAGGAAAGGTTTGTAATTATGTATGTATGTATGTATGGTTTTCACGCATAAACTACTGGACCGATTTCAAAAATTATTTCACCATTAGAAAGCTGCATCTTCACTGAGCAACATAGGCTAGGTTTTATCCCGGAAATCCCACGGGAACGGGAACTATGCGTAATGCGGGTTTTTCTTTGAAAACGCGAGCAAGGCCGCAGGCGGAAAGCTAGTTTTATAATAATAATCATGCCAGAGAACAGCTGTCCTGTCATGTGGTCCTGTGGTGCTTAAGCGACAACTTCAGTGTAGGGAATTAAAATAACGCTTGAAAAGAAATGTAGAGACGATCATTTTTTACTTTCCTGTGAAAATGTAAATACGCCTGTTAAATTAATATAGCAATTAGGAAATTCATAAAAAAATTCAATATATTGCTCGCATAATTAATGAATCAATTCCATCAGTTGTTTGTGTTATAACAACACATGAAACCCCATCTCGACTATAAATCCTATAAAACTAACCGTTGAAAATGTTATTATTATTACCCATACCCGCGTAGGAAGTAGAATAATACATAGTTTTTATTTTCCCAGTTTATCCTCTATGCGTGGTAGCTTGTTTATAATTGACTAGCTTTCCACCCGCGGCTTCGCCCGCTTTGCCTAAAACATAAAAAAAAATTATATACTAAAACCTTCCTCTTGCATCACTCTATCTATTAAAAAAAACCGCATCAAAATCCGTTGCGTAGTTTAAAAGATTTAAGCATACATAGGTACATAGGGACAGAGAAAGCGACTTTGTTTTAAACTATGTAGTGATTTGGGCACAAATTTTTGTTTCAATATAACACGCAACAACCGAATAAAATCTAATTAAATCCAGCTTTCGTGTAAATTTTGTAATCGTGTAGAATATTTTTAACCTGTACAGAGCCCTACAAGTTACACAAAGATTTAATAGATATAATATTCACAGGCCTTTTAACACATAATTAATTCTATTCAAACATAGACCGTTAATTTAAATGTATTGGAATTCACGAGCTGCTTAGTAACAACACAGTTGACAGATACATATATACGTACAGTACTCCAAAAGTAATAATGCGCATAGAAATCTTCGTCACTGTTCGGCAACTGTCATATTCCCGGAGCGTCCGAAGATGATATCTATATAGAGTGGTTAAATGCATTTTCTTCATGCATAATTTAGTCAAATTATATGTTTTGTGCTAAAACAGATTAATATGTATTTGAAAGTAACGATTTTGTTTCGATAATTCCTTGTAAGTAAATAGACCCCACGATTGCGAATATATCATTGTTGGAATGATTTACTTGGAAAATTTTATAGTACTTTTAAAGTGTCTTACTGAAGCTGGTGTAATGATGGAAGAAAAGAAGGTTAAAATAACACAAAATTTATATTGTATAAAATATGGTTTTCAAACACAGGTTTATAATATTTAAACCATATAAATCTAATCATTAAAATCTCCGTTCAAAAGTATTTACAGTACTGATCATTCTTCAATATTATGACAATTACAAAAAAATAAAAATAAAAACAATCAAAATCAGGGATTATCTATATTTCTGACATTTAGATACATTGGAACTTTCATTATGCTCTTATTCATTTTCACTTTCCCTACTGCCAATTGCCATCACCTGTGTAAATCATTTCATCGATTAATTCAATTCACCTTTAAAAACAAAACCAAGAAGGGTATGTAATAGCAGCTCTATATAATTCCACACAGAGAGAGCACGTGCAGTCACCACCAATATTTAAAGACGACTGACGGATTTTTTAATTTTTTGACTGACAAGCTACCGTCATCTACCGCCCGAATTGTTTTGAAAGAAAGAAAGAAAGAAAGAAAAAATGTTTATTTAGCACCACACAATACAAAGAGAAAACAAAATATAACAAAAATAAACAGAAAAAAAAAGAAAATACATTAAAAAGGTAGGTACTTACTGCTGATCAGTGTGGTGCCAAAAAGGGTAGCTACTCAGCATGTGCTACACGTTATGTTGTGAAGCGCTGATTTTCAGTAGTCCCTTGTTGGAGTGCCAGTCAAAAGATGTGAATCAATAATACTTAAATATAATATAATACAGAATACTATAATTTTTGTGTACTTAAATATATATTGTATAATATATAAATATATCTACCAATTAATAGAATACATAGGAATTAATAATAATAATAATTTAAATGCAATATTATAATAACACAATTATACATAAGATAAAAAATAAAAATAAAAAATACCATATAGAATAACAGGGAGTAAACAATAAATACAACAATCACGGTACGACTGTAATAACAATGCGACTAAGGCTGGTTACGAAACTCGGTAAGTAGCTGTTTTTTGAGACCATATTTAAAACTTGATAAGGTCCTCGAGTTTCGCAATGGAGGTGGTAAATTATTCCAGCACTTAGTCGCATTATATTTAAAACTACCTTTAAAAATGGATGTATGGTGTTTTGGTACTGCCAGCTTGACGAGGGTCGCCCTAGTAGTCATGCCCTTCGCACTTCCCATTCATGTCAGCTTACTATAAAGATATGCTGGGGCTTTGGTACTGATCACATCGAAGAGAAGAGATGCAAGATATAAACGCCTACGGTGGTCCATGTTGAGGATATTTGCATTTTTCAAGTAAGGTGAAATGTGTGTTCGAGCAGGAATATCCCAACAGAACCTAGCGCAGGCGTTTTGCACTCGTTGTATGGCTCTTTTTGTACGAGACAGGAGACGAGGACCGTACATTACATCCGCATAGTTAAGCTTTGACAGAACCAAAGACTCACACAGTCTCAGACGCAGACGAGGATTAAGATAGCTTCTTATTCGGTATAATAGTTTTAATCGGTAGAAGCAGTTTGCGATTGTTGTATTTATGAATTTTTCGAATCTTAGTGCTTCATCGAAAATAACACCTAGATTCCGAGCTTCACGCACACGTTCTAACGGGACTCCGTTTATATGCAACGGCGACGTTTGTTGCTCAACCTTTTTAATAACTTGAGGAGTACCCAGTATCATAAATTTTGTTTTTTCTGCGTTAAGTACTAATGCATTATTCGCTGACCACTTTGAAATACTGTCGAGATCGTCGTTCAATTTTTGTATGAAGTCGTGAGTTTTGTCAGGTTTAAAGGAGGTATATAATTGGACATCATCAGCGTAAATATGGTAATGGCTGTACTTAATTTTGGATATTATATCAGCAGTGTACAAGACAAACAATACAGGTCCCAAAATAGAACCCTGAGGTACTCCTCTTTTCACTGGGCTACAGTGAGAAAGAGAAGTAGTACCGTCACTATTAGAGACCACTACAGTCTGCCTACGTTCACCTAGATAACTCTTAAACCAAGCAACAGATTCTGGGCTAAAGCCATAATAGACCAATTTTGACAAAAGTAGGTTAGTATCTATGGTGTCAAAAGCACGTGAAAAGTCTAAAAGGACCAAAAGCGTTCCTTTACCACAATCTTATTCGCATAAAATATTATCCAGCACATCTGTCAATGCCGTTACAGTACCTCTTCGCTTTCTGAAACCAGATTGAAGGTCGGGCAGTATGTTATTGGACTCAAGATAATCCATTAACTGTTTGTGAACAATTTTTTCAAGGATTTTGGAGCAACATGGCAAGATGCTAATAGGCCGTAAATCTTTAACAGATGCAGGATTACTTTTCTTTGGAAGTGGTCGCACCAATGCACTCTGCCACATCGCCGGAAATGTACCACTTTTTAAAGATACATTAATAATGTGCGTCAAGATAGGTAGTGTCTGTGATATTGTGAGGTTAATCATATCTAGAGATAAGTCATCAACACCTACTGCTTGAGACTTGAGACTCTTTAATGCCTTTAGTACAGTATCTTCGCTCACAGGCTTCAGTTCGAAAGAGGAATTGTTTATAAAGCGATGTTCGTTGAAGTGAGCTAAGTAAGATGTTGGTACGGCGTTATTGATAGGAACATTTAGGAAATGTGTATTTATAGTATTGGCGTCACTGATATGCGCTGGAAGTATGAAGTCATCTTTTAGTTTAATCTGTACATTATCTTTTATATGGGTCCATAAGGCGCGTGGATTTTGTATGTTAGAATTAATGTATGTTTCAAAGTAAGCTGTTTTTTCTCGATGAAGTGCAGATGCAACATATTTTTTTAAATCGATATAGTAGTTTTTGGCACTATCTGTCTTACAAATTTTAGCCCTGGCTTGAGCTTCGTCTCGTCTTTTCATCATTTGTTTAATATTATACGTCAACCAGGGTGGCTGTTTCAGTTTGACATATATGTATATTTTTCCTAGGCGCATGTGAATCGAAAATTTCTACCATACTACTTGTGAACAAAGTAACGATATCGTTGACATTTTTTATTGATAACAAGTAGTTCCAATCAACTGCGATTAACGATTTATTAAAATGATTATGATCTATGTCCCTTATACATCTACGCGAGATCCACCTTGGCTTTGTCCGTTCTTTTAAAATATTCAAATGGCAAGATATAACAGAGTGATTACTAAGAGAGGCAATGTGATCAACTGTTACACTAGATACGCCTGCATTGGTACAAATTAAATCAATTAATGTTTCACTGTCATTTGTAAAATGAGTAGGTTGAGACACAATTTGGTTCAATCCCGCTGATTGTAAAAATTCGGATAACTTTTTTGTATTGTTGTGATTTTTGTTCAATACGTTCACGTTAAAATCACCTAAAAGTACGAGATAGTCACTAAAAATGAATGTGCCTATGGAGTCAATGAGAGCATCAAAGAATGTGTCAACGTCTAACCACGGCGGCCGGTACGCAGTACCGATAACAATTGTGCGTCCACAACTTGTTATTTTTATCCACATCTGTTCAACGGGATGTGTCACTGGATGTGTTAATATGCGGTACGACAAGCTCGATTTAACACGTTCGCTGCGAAACAGGGCTTGAAACACCCTGTCCGTGTCTCGTCGTTATAGCGGTAGGAAAAAACTTTAACTTCTCTGTCGTGCGGGAGGCATAACTTCCATCTGGTTCAGTGTAGGAAAGTGATATCTATATATCTGAGATGTGCTATTGATTCCTAGTTCAATGGTATACCGACCTTAATACCGGGTTTCTTAGACCTCGTGCCGCACTGAACAAATAAAAATTCTAACACGGTGCGGAACGAGGTTGCGAACACCTCGTACCACCGCGCACCTCGTACCGCACCCTAAGCTAGCTTCACGCGGTTAGTGTTGTGCAACGCATTCGAGACTATTTGTGGAACAACTTATTGAAGCTTTTACAAAGAAGGACTTGAATGTGGATATAGGTACCTAATTTTCAAACTACTCGTTATAATAAATATCGTTAATAGAAACGTGAATGTGACAATATGTTGAGTAACTTTCTTCAAATAGGTTGATAATCATCTATACATATAATAAAATCGTAGGAAAGTCAAAACTGTACATTGAATATTTTTTTAAAAGAATACATAATCCATGATCTATAATCGATATAGAAGCCAAAAACATAGTTTTTAGAATTTTTGTCTGTTTGTCTGTTTGTCTGTTTGTCTGTTTGTCTGTATGTTTGTCCAGGCTAATCTCGAAAAGTACTGCATAGATTGACTTCAAATTTTGCATGAATATTACTAACAGGTCGGGTGAGGCTTTTTTAAACATATTATCATGCTATCACCTCCGGGGGAGGAGCTGTGAACCTTTTTTTTTCTTACGTATTCCGTGTACTACGACAGCGTACAATCTAAAGACTCATGTTTAAATGTTGGTTTCGGGTAAGCTATGCTATTATCTAGCTTTACACAATAAAAACTATGTCATTTACGTAATTTGGGCAGAGAATCAGTTTAATGAATTTATTAGTATACAAATTTGAAACAGCGCCATCTATGAGATTTCGTAAA
This sequence comes from Colias philodice, assembly GCF_061535455.1. Taxonomy (NCBI): domain Eukaryota; kingdom Metazoa; phylum Arthropoda; class Insecta; order Lepidoptera; family Pieridae; genus Colias; species Colias philodice. The sequence continues at coordinate 6,052,617 of NC_143109.1, read as the reverse complement.
AATCAAATCAATTTACATGTTAACACTACTGAACACAATGTTAAAAATTAATAATTTAAATATAATTATGTTATTTATTTATTTAACTCTTTAACCCATATCTTCCCTTCCCTATAAGGTGCGCATATAATTCGTGTGAATATACTACATTTTTAAAAGTGAGGGTAGATGTTTATTATTTTAAGTCAAACTAGACACCATTACAGTTAATCTAATATTGATTGTGTTCATTGGTTACATTTTTAAAAATCTTCGTGTTTTAAAAATTGGATAACGAGGCGGGACTCGAACCAGCATTCTTTAGTGGTCGAATTTTTTCTATTCTTTATAAATTTATTGTTTATGAATTTATATTTATAAACAATAATACAAAAAGGTTAGTTCGTTGATAATTATTATTCCTTCATCATTTACATGTTGTAAGTAAAAATATACTTTGACTGTTAATACTTTTGTTCAGTATTTACCTGTATGATTATTGCTTGGTAATTAATATATTTTCATGTCGTATACCTAATTAAAAACATAAGTTTGATGTGAAACTAGCTGGATTTATTTTTACACACTCACAGTCTTATATTTTGTGTTAATGTTAAAATAGTATTAATAGTGTAAATCATAATATTTTTTCTCAATTAAAAATATTTCCTTTTTTCTGATGTTGGCATCGAATTAAACCGCGCTGTCGTTTCGTTCACAAAAAGTGATGTTATGAGGACCGAATATGTAGCCGCCTCAACTTACGGAAACGAGAGTAACCTGCGTTGTCTGTTAGTTATTGTATAGTCGAATTTAACGTTACATGGAAATTGGAATCTAAATATATGTATACTTATATACTTATATTAAATCTGTAGAAGTCAATTCTGTACATGAAATATATTTCCTAAATAACTATCACGAGGTGATTAGGGATCAACACTGACGCCAAAAATTTTTGTCCGTCTGTCTGTCTGTATAACCGTTATACAAACAAAAACTACTCGACGGATTTAAACGAAACTTGGTTCAATTATTTTTCATATTCGTGAGCAGAGCAGTAACTCCATTTTTAAGCTTTCGTCGCGTGTGCAACCTTAATGGTTAAAGCTACACAGAAATCAAGTATGAAAGAAATGTTCTCCATATTATATAAAAAATATCTCCCGACATCATAAATGTCTATCTTTTATGGTTGAGCTTAGGAGTTCAAAGCTTTCTGATTATATTTGTCTACTAGCTGTGCCCGCGACTTCGTCCGCGTGGAATAGTGACTATGGGACCTATGACCATGGGCTCAGGGTGGGGCAACAATATTTTTTTTTATTTTCATACTTCCACTCCCACGTTCACTCCCAGGCCCACGCCAACGCCCACGCCCACTCCCCTTCACAATTGGTACCTACCAGATCAAAGCCAGGGTAAGCGCCCCACCCAGCCCCACCGTGGCTACGCCCATGCTGAATTACTACTTAACATACAATTATTGAGTAAATACGTACTACCATAAATAATTAAAAGAATTGTTATTAAAATTTATACTAAACTGAGCTAAAAAACTTACGTACCAACTTATTAAAGAAAATCAAGAAATGAAATGCCTAACCTATACCAAATAGTTACTACATAATATTGTAATTAAAAATTATGATTAGTAGATATATAATATCGAAAATCAAAAAAGAAATGCCTAACTAATTCTACGTAAAATTTCTTTTAAATTATGTCATATTATTTTTTAGGAACCAGGGGGGGAGAGGAGCAAATTCTATTTCCTTCCTTTCTTAAATGGATGTTTTTAATAATGTATGGTGTAGCCCGTGTAGCCACTGATCAGCTTAATCGATACTCAATTTTTATCAAATCCAGCAACAAATCCAAATTAGATGTTTCCTGTCTCACGCACGTAACTAAAGGCTAAAGAGAGAGAGAGAGGGAGCACGTAACTAAACCGTTTAGACGAAGAAAAGTGTATAGAAAAAGGAATAAATAATTTCATAAACTTCCCGACGATCTTTAAAAATAAATTATTATATCATTTTTTTCATTCCCACTTTTACCTCTATGTAGGTATAATAAGTGGATGAACCGATTTTGATACAATTTATCTAAGAACCAGCGTCGGAAAATATGCTGCCTAACAAAAAAAAAGCCGCATCTAATTCGGTTTACCTGTTAGCCAGCTACGGTGCCATAGACAGACACACACACACACACAGAAATACATAGCAGTCAAACACATAACACCCGTCTTTTTGCGTCGGGGGTTAAAAATATAATACGACATAATTTAAAGGACATTTTATGTGGAAAAGGAGAATGGGCAAATTGGGCCTGAAACTTGGGCTAAGACCAATACACACGAAATATTGTTTTTGTGATAGATCATTACTCATACCTTACGAAAAAAATAAAATAAAAAAATAAATCAACCGGGTTCTTGTACAGTCAAGGCAAAAAGTTTTATTTATTTGGCTATTATTTTGCGCACAATAACGGTGTTTTTAATTCGAGTGAAGTAAGTATAAATCTAAATGTCACTGGAGTGACTGAGTTTAACCACAAAAAACGTCCAACTACGTTAAATTATAATAAACACGGTATAGGTACCTGTTACAAAACATAATATTAGTGTATTTCGGTTATTAGAAGGCTTAATATTAGTACGTATTTGTAAGTGAAAGTGAATTGGAGTAACATAAAGATATTGTCATTGTCTTATAACAGTTATTTATTGCAAAAAATATTATACACAAAGAAATAAAACTTGATGTGACTGTACAAAAACCCGGTTGATTATTTTTTTATATATATTTTTCCCGTTATGTATGTGTTATGATCTATTATAAAAACACTATCTCATGTGTATTGGTCCAACTCAAGGGTTCAGGCCCAGCTTCCATAGTAAAATGCCCATTCTCCTTTACCTATTAGAAGTAACCATAATGTTAATTTGACCCCGCCCCCCCCCCCCACTACCTCAGTTTACCCCCAAACCCTTGGGGAATTTTGATATGATCACCTGGACATGTAAAGGAATAACTGTAGCGTACATATAACAGATAAATTACGTTTTATCGTACACTGTACAGTGTACAATAGAATGCCTTAGCAAATGTTCGCCGTGATTACTTAAATGGCCATAACTTGAGATTAGCGTGCACAAACATACAGACAAACAGACAAAAAAAATTTTAACTACAGTTTTGGGTTCAAGATCGATTTAATAATAACACCTGCTACTTTTTTTCTACATATTTTCATTGTACAGACATCGCTTTTCCACAATTTTATTATATGATGATGATTGATGATTATAACACTCTCAGTCCGTTTTAACTTAATTTTTATTCACTCGCATCAGTGCTACCTAAAAAATCTTTATATCGAAATTCGAGCAAAGCTAAGAAAATGAGAAATAAGAGTTCTCAAGGATCGTTAGAGGTAAGAGGCTTACTATTGACCGAAAACAACATGTGTTATGCCGAGAACCTGAAACCGCTTCACAACGAGAATTGCCTGTGAGACCGAAACCTTCACTGAGAGGGTATAACGTCTCACAGCTGATCGCAAATGGCATATTTTATCTCGATAATCTGAAACTTTTACTCAATATGAAGACCGTTTGACAAATGATAGGGTGCACCATAATATTATTCGATCTCTTGAAGATGAACATGAGCATAAGCAATGACTAGAGTAGGGACGCGAATATTACCATTATTTGAGACAAGATTATTTGAGACAAGTACGTTTAATAAGTTTGTTTAATGAAAGATTAAGAATTGAAACTATTTGGTCTCTTGAAACGGACGAATAGCGAGAGGCCCGTCTTACTGTAGACAGATTTCGACAGTCTTAATGACTTAGAGGTAAACATAGAAGATCAATCTACGAGTTCGGTGGTGTGGTCCGACAAATATAAAAGTGGGTTTGCTTATAACCTCACAATTGATTACACATCATCTTCTGTATAGGCGATATTAACGTAGTATGTACTTTTTGTAATGCTTTAGGAGGCCCGCTCTTTTTAAAAGAGGAGTAAGGAGTCGGCTTTCGTTTGAAGATATACCAGAACCTTTGAAATCACTACTTTTAGAGGAACATGTGCAATCTAAACAGTTCTTAGACAATATTCGCTCTTATAGTAGTGCGTTTTAAATGATCCTTTGGTGCTCAACAATTATCAGAGGATCCTTTCATGCTTACTTTTAAGATACAAGGTCAAGTTTATCATTTGATAGGATCCCTTTTGCCTGAAGGCCAACCTAAGTTTCTTCAAATATATTTTGTATTCGACTATTCGTTTAAAATATTACAATTTTTCCTACAGTAGGGCGACGAATGTATTTTCGCATAGTAACGGAGGGGAACTCACGGGGGGTCGAGTGACGCGGGCCACGTACCACAAACATGCTTAGTTTGTTGTACCGAGCGCGAAAGAAAGTCATCGTGTTTTAGTAAAATTACTATGTAAACTATAACGTAATTTAATACTTAGGTACATATTATATAATGATGCGCTCAAACTGTTAAATGTTAATCTACATTTAATTTAGATTATTATTTGAATTACTAAGTAATGTAGAATTTAAATCAAATTCACTCATGTTTTCCTCAGATTTTCGATGTCCTCCGATTTTAAGATTTTCTTATCAGAGTATTCAATTTTAATGTAGTTAATTTTTATAAGAGACAATTAAGAACATTCAAAAATAAAGTGTCACGTATTTTTTTTAAACGACGAATGACGAAAACGACGTAATCGCGGACGAAGTCGCGGGCAACAGCTAGTGATTACTATTAGTGTGTTTGTTCATTGAATCAACTAGCGGCAAATCCAAAACACCCGGCAATCGGTGTATGGCTCATCAAAATTTAACTCTTGCCCAAGTCAACAAGCCAACAAACAAGGCACATCATCTCTTAAAGGGATCAAAGAAGAGGAGATGTGTAGGATGTTACGAAAAACTCCGCATCTTCTTAACAAGTCGTGAGGCCGACAAAAAAAGTAAAGGAAATTCTCACAGAATGCACTGGTTGCAAACAATATTCTGGTTTGGCCTGTTTTAATAAAAAACATCCATAAGTTTGATAAATAAATACAATTAAATAAAATCGATATTTCTTTTCCCATCACTAAATTATATGAAAAACTGCTATTGTTCAGTGCGGTATGGGGTACATCAGACCCCACATTTTATTTTACCCATAGAATCTAAACTAACTAATCTAACCACGGGCGGCGGTAGATTTAGGTTAATGAACTCATTGTTAATAATAATCACGACAAAAGCCGCACACTTTGTCTTATTTGGCGCCAAAAAAAGGATTTTGGTCTCCTACGGGCGGTGGGGTTTAATATGCCTCGTGCCGCCACAATCTCTGGTATAGGACAAGGTTTAAAACGACCCGTAACGCAGTAATGGAAAGTACAGATATATCTGTGCCGCAGCGAACGTGTTAAGATAAAATCCAACCCCACCTCCCCGAGAACGTACAGTCTGTGGCCGAGGGATATGGCGTAGACGGTAACCCGGCACACTTGGTGCTCGCCCTTCCTCTCCCTCACGCAGCCATGTTTCGTTGATTGCCATGATATCGACAGCGTGACGATCCATTGCCACCATAAACTCATCATGGCGAGTGCTAAGAGAGCCAGGGTTAAGAAAACCAATTTTTATTCTGTTTCCCCTATCGAACATGAATGAAATATATTTATTTGTTCAAAAGTATTGTATTTGATAATAATTGTGTCTAATTTTTTATATAAACAAGAATAATTGTTCTCAGTTAATAAAAAGTAATACAAATGCATGTTATCATATATTTTACACATATAAACATTAGAATTAATTAGTAGTGTTTTTGATTGTGTATGACCGTGAATTGACTTCTATTTCTTTTGAACAAGGTGTAAAATGCAAGTGCGTTGTTTAGGGCTCTTACGATTCAATGATTCGAGTGTCTTCGGAAATACGACAATTAGCGAAGATTTGCATGCGCATTATTAATTTTGGAGTACTGTACAATGTACATACAGTTAACTAAGCCCCTGCGATGAAATTATGACGTTAGCACTGTTATAGCTATAGGGCTGTTACCTTTTTGATATTTAACCGACTTCAAAAATAAAGGAGGAGGTTATCAATTCGGAATGTATATTTCTGTTTGCTTTTTTTTCACAGTCGATTTTGTGGTAATTTTGAGATTAAAACTCGTTAAAATACAAAAATGGTGTAGCCTAAATATGAATTTACAAGAAGAAACAATCCGAATTAATACACCTTGTAAAAGTAAATACGTTTTTATCAGTGCTACTATGCGTGCCAACTAAGAATAGGACCGCGCTTTCTGCCAACTTCACACGAAAACTGTCAAATTAGTACTGCCAGCAAAAAAATGTGCGAAACAGAATTTTCATATAATTATTTTTTATTGTTCATGATTATATTTAATTATTGTATAATCGTTATATTCATTAAAAAATACTATTTATTGAATTTCACTGATGGATTATGGATAAATTAATTATACAGGTATGGAAACAGTATTCATAAAAAGTTAACATTTTCATAGTTAATGCTACTGGTCACCCTAATATGTCGCCATTTTGCTACGCAAGTCGCAACTGAGAAGCTACCAGTGTGCCGTTAGCTACGCTTTCGTGTATACGCGCGTGCGTCTTATATCTGTTTCCTACTGGACTTCATTGTTATTGTTGTTTTTTTTTGTTATCATCGTTGACTTGGTTATTCATATTTGTTAAGTTTGTGCGTTTGAGTGGACTTTCAACTCAAAATGAGTTCGAAGAGAGGTGCGGTGCTCCATCGTAGAGCACGAGAAATCGTTTTTAATGTGCACAAGTACTTCGAAAATGAAAAAAATCGTGCTAATGAACTTCTGCGAAGTTTTACATTAGCAGGAATACAACGCACTTCAGATGGTGATATATCTATATCTAGAGAAATGTACGACCAATTGGGTGATTTTTTAAAGTCTTCAGTGAAAGCTACAGAACGAGTCACGATCAAATTCTGTTCAGTCAGATATCGATAATTGAGTATTTGAATAAAAAAAAATTATTGATTTTTTTTATGTATTTTGAAACTTTATTATTAATAATATTGATATTTAATGCAAACTAGCAATGCCCTGCGGTTTCACCCGCTTAGATAGCGATATCGTTACAGTGAAAAGTCTACTATAGGTCGGACTATAGGTTTAATTTTTAATCACATGAAAATCACCTTTACCCCGTCCCGCACTACGGCCTTTTTTTTGTTTTAGTGGGGAAATCTTTCATAGATACCCACGGCCTCCGGGGGAGGGGCCGTGGGTTATGTCGGATTCCTATTTCCTACCGACCAAAACCTCACTGTGTTCCGTCAAGACGCATATTGGTAGAATTCCTCCGTGACCCGCGCACTACGGCCTGCTCGAACAGTATACCTACTATTTTCTGTAGATTGACACTTTTAAAAATTCGTTATATCTTTTGAATGGAATATCCAATTCTTTTCATTTAAAAAGTATTTTGCTGGTATTGAAACAGTCTATAATAAAACATCATTTAATGGGATAAGGATTAATATATGTGTATGGATAACATGTATTTACTTTGAAAACGTAAAAAAGTTGTTGTAGTAACATAACTACTGAAGATGGACATATGGTATCGCGGACTTTCTTGTAGATATTGATCCATTCTTGAATACCGTAGAACATTTTTTTGTTCTATCTTCAATAGATTCCGCAGCGCACGCGATGACAGAAGTTTTATTGAGGATTTTTTTACACCTTGGGTTACATTATTGCATTTTTGGTAAGGATCTCTAATTTTTTTGAAAATGCAATGTAGCCTATGTTGCTCAGTAAAGATGCAGCTTTCTAATGGTGAAAGAATTTTTGAAATCGGTCCAGTAGTTTTTGCGTGAAAACCATACATACATACATACATACATACATACATACTTACAAACTTTTCCTCTTTATAATATTAGTATAGATAACTTCAAAAACAATTTTTTCCGTTAATTATAAGCAATTAAAAATTGATGAAATTTAAGTTAGAATCACGTGACTACAAACGCGCCATGACTGGTCACCACAGTTGTGACGTCATAATGTTATAGCTATGTATTAACTGCAGTACATAGCGTTTACGGCTATTACACGTGACTAGACAATAATATTGAAAGTTTATTGCTAAAATACGATTTGTTAGTTGGTTCCGAATTAGTTAGTTACGAATAATATTCTTGATGTTGATATATTTATGATCACCGATTTTTGTCAGGAGTTGCCTTTGTATATTCGTACATAATGGTACAAAACGATAACTTTTGAGGTTCACCATTTTTAATATAAATTTAAATAATATAATTAACAATTAATATAATTAATATGTAATTTAATAATGACAACAAAATTAAATAGATCAAAACACTTTATTTATTATTAACACGCTTTTATTAGCTTCACCTGTATGTTTGTATGTAACCGACTCCTTTCGAAGTTTCGACTCGATTTTGACCCACTTAAAACCGACGGATTTTGTTCAAATTTTGAACACTTATCAAGGTCCGATGACAATACAATAATATCATAAATTTATCCTGATAAGGATCGCCAGGATTAGCTTAAAACATATGTTTGTATGTAACCAATTCTCCTTTCAATTCGATTTAGACCCACTATAAACCGACGGATTTAATATAAATTTTGTATACTTATAAAAACCCGGTAACAATACAATAATTTCATGAATTTATCTTATTATCCTGTTTAGTTTTTCAAACTATATTTATTTTTCTATCAACTGCAATGAGTGAAAACTAACATTATGACGTCACACGCGCTCGGGTGACGCTTCGGGAGTTGTCGGCGTGTCTTCGGTACTGGATTCAAAGACTAATTTTTATTTTGAAATAACTTTTGAATTATTGCAAAAAAATAAAAATAAAAACAGTTTTGTTATAAAACTAATATATAATCTTTCCATTTATCACAAAAAAAAATTTAATTCAAATACTCAATTCTTTTTTTATTATATTCCTTGAAGTACGAGGATGGTTCTTATGTAGAGAACGTAAATGTCCCACGAGCGAAGACGGGGCGGACCGCTAGTTAGTTTATGTACCTAATAACTTTTGTCTCGACGTAATGAATTTGTAACAAATATTTAGAGGAGTTTAATAAATATTGTTTAAAGTTTGAAAACAGTGAAAAGTAGGAACCAACATATTCCTACCTACTTCTAACATGAAACACCATCGATCACTTCCTTCCAAACAAACTTTCTATCAGTATTATTTAAATATAACATTGTTTATCTCACATTGCAGTAACAAAGATCTGTTCCTGGTCATTAAGACTGCATTATATTATATTAATTTAAATATTTTCTCTTGATTTTATTACTACGTTTCATGCAATTTCCTTCATAAATAGAAAATCTATCCTCAAACAAGAACATGGTAACTGCTTTTCTTCTATAATATGTAAAGTTATATGTCGTAATATGTAGACTACAGACCCATGTTGAAAAAATTATGGGTCATTAGAACCAACAGGAGAGGCCAATTCTGTACATGAAATATATTAAAAAAAAAACTATGAAGGGGTGATAAAGGATCACTACTGATGCCAAAAATGCAACCAGTAAAATTTTTGTCTGTCTGTCTGTATATTCGTTATAGAAACAAAAACTACACGACGGATTTTAACGAAATTTGGCATAATTATTCTTCATACTCCTGGGCAGGTTATAGTATACTTTTTATTACGCTACGATCAATATGAGCAGAGCAGTCAAGGGAATAATGGGAAAACGGGAGAAGTTACTCCATTTTTTAAGCTTCCGTCGCGTGTGCAGCCAATGGTTAAAGCTACATAGAAATCATGTACGACACAAATGTTCTTAAATTATTATATAAAAATAAATTCCTAGACAGCATATGTCTATCTTTTAAAATTGACTCACAATAACACGTGAAACTTCAATAGCTTAGCAATTCGGAGCTTTCTGATTATATTTGTCTACTCTTACGTTTACAACACTCTCACTCATCCCTTATTAAAAAAATGTTGTGTGATACACGCGACATGCGCTACACAGACCAAAAAGTTTGAGACGATGTAATAAAAGTTTCACTTTAAAAAGTTAACATTATTACCTATTCAATAAAAAAGAATCATGTAAATCGGTGTAGAAACACCAAAGTTATACCTGAAATACGCTATAAGTCATCGCGCGTGAATTCGCGGCGGGAGCTATAAAAAGGCGGCGGGTCCGCACCCGTTTCGCGTTGTCACGGCATCACGTGTGAACGGCTAAACCGATTTCGATAATTCTTTTTTTATTATATTCCTTGAAGTACGAGGATGGTTCTTATGTAGAGCAAAACGTAAATATGTACCACGGGCGAAGCCGGGGCGGACCGCTAGTAAGAGCATAAAATAATAACAGATGCCGTACATGGTGGTCGACACTAGTACTGATCTACAAGCAGAAAATTTCATGTCTGTGTAGCGCAAGATTTCTAGAGAATCTAATCAGGATTTTTGATCATTATTTTTAAAGCTATTAGAATAACACATAAATAACTGAGCGATACAAGTACAAATTCACTTGGAGGCCGTCAATTGGCAAGAAACTGCGCGCGATCAAGGAAAGTGGCGTAAACTCGTGTCGGAAGCCAAGACTCGGTTTGGGTGGCAGAGCTAGTTAAGTACAAGTTCAATCATTTCACTAGACCGAATTTAATCACAACTTTAAATTACTCATAACGTGAATCAACTCTTTACAAAGATAGCTGACGACATCTATTAAAGCTCGGCATCGGTTTATAGGAACCGCCGTGAATATTGGTCATTCAACCAGAATAGTATAAATGATAAGAATTAATGCAATTAATCTAATGTTTTATAACGATGCGCATTATTGAAAAACAACAAATACAGAAGGAAAGGTATTTCGTTGGGTATTGCGGCTAATGTTAGAGGTGACGAATTACTTGAAGAATCCGTTAACTCAAATCCAAGTAAAAATTACATTTTAAAACTATAAAATGATTTTCGAGCTATAAGGTCTTCTAGTATAGTCTGATTCTTCAGAATGCAGTTATTCTGTATACTAATGTACGTTGCTTCTAAACTGAGGGTTCTTAAGTGTACGGATGAAAGGGCTATCATTTACTCGGTCTGGTTACCTATCTTATTCTGAGAATCTGGTATAACTATATCTGGATTATGAGAATACGGGAAACAAAAAAATACTTTTTAAAAATCTGGTTTTGGTGTATCTGGAAATTGATTCATCTGGGAAATTAAAAAAGGAATTTTAAAAAGTTGTCATTCATAACATCTGTCTTTTAAAAGTTCTAACAACCGTTTTCGGGATTTTAAGATTCGGGTAATAGAAATTCGAGTTTTTAATAGGTTACCACTCGGTCTCAATGCGGTCAGTATTATCAGCTGCAAATGATGGGTAATAATATCATCTATGGCCTGACCGCACGTCAAAATAACCTCTTATCGGTTCCATAGCTTGGGTTTTTTACGAGTCATCAACAATGATGAATTATTGTACGGTTAAACAAACAGCAATGGTTGTTTATTGTAAGCAGTCTATAATTGTAATAAACTTTGATATGTCTTTAAAGAGGATCTGGAAAATATTAACCTATCTACAGACCAAGTGAATCTTATTATGAAGCATTTGTTAAAAAAGACATTCACGAAGTGCATTCAAAGTACTGTGATGCATTGGTAACACTGAATAATGTTGACTGACACTATAGAATAAGTTTAGTTTAATTGCTCAAAATGTTTTCAATTACAAATATTCGATAACAGCGGTAGTGAAAAGTTTTTGGTTTACTTGATAAGGTTATGAAAATAAGTCTCCAACACCAGTTTCTTAAGAAAAATCTTTATTAAATCATAACTTACGAATAACACTAAAAATAGGTTCTCATGAACAATTATTAATTTAATTTTTTTTATAATTTTAATTGTTTTCTAGTGTATAGCCCTAAGATCATTAAGTAATGGATAACACTCACAGGCGCTTCCCCTTTTGCCGAGGTATAAGATTTTTCAAATCGAAAAATCTTATGCATTCATAAAAATTACTTGCGTAATCGATTACAAACACTGTGCGTATTCGTAAAACATCGAAAGGACGTCTGCGAGTGCTCCGCTAAAAATGCCGTTTTGTGCTGTCAAGTCTTGCAGAAGCAAGTCAAACACATCAAATATTAAAAAAGATGGAATAACCTTTCATTTGTAAGTATTTTTTTATTTTTTTTACGTAAATATCAATTTAAATGCAATTTCTAATAATCGTCGATGTATCGTTTAGCGATATGATCAAGACAAATAATCGAGTCATGTGTTTACTCGATCATTGATGCGGCCTCACGAGACTATCATGGAAAGAAAATATACAAATTTAATCTTTATGAACTAAGAGATAAAGTTGAATTTAAAACGCGATATTGAACCGCATTCCCCACGAGACTATATTTTAAAGAAATACAAATTTAGCGAGACTATCTTGAAAAGAAATACAAATTTAATCTTTATGAACTAAGCGATAAAGTTGAATTTAGAACGCGATATTGAACCGCACTCCCCACGAGACTATAAAGCGATGTAGCGAGACTATCTTGAAAAGAAATTCAAATTTAATCTTTATGAACTTAGTGATAGAGTTGAATTTAAAAACTCGTCGCTTAAAAGGTCGTAAATTTTTACGACTTTCTTAGTGACGGACTGCTTTTAACTTGAATGTCGATAAAAAAATATTTTTCTAAGTATAATTTGAAATGAGATGAGAATTAATCTTTATTATATTAAAATTTTACACAACTGCATAAAAAGGAGTATAATGTTTATTTTGTAAGTCGTGTATATATTTATTAAAATTTACGCTCGGTTACTTTTAACTGGCAGAACATTTTAATGGTACGGAACCCTTCGTGCGCGAGTCCGACTCGCACTTAGCCGTTTTTTTGTAATGTTAATCTTGTAACCTCTCTATTATGTAATCTATACTAATATTATAAAGCTGAAGAGTTTGTTTGTTTGTTTGTTTGTTTGAACGCGCTATTCTCGGGAACTACTGGTCCGATTTGAAAAATTCTTTCGGTGTTAGATAGCCCATTTATCGAGGAAGGTTATAGGCTATATATCATCACGCTACGACCAACAGGAGTGGAGCCACGGGGGTGAAACCGCGCGGAGCAGCTAGTTTGTTTATATGTATGTATTAATATTGCGTATATTTCAGATTTACAAAAAATCCTGCTTTAAGGCTAAGGTGGATTGAATGCTGTGGGAGAAAATCAGAATGGACACCTCGGTACAGAAATAATATCTCTGTACCGATATTTATTTTATTGAATATAATATGTGATGTGTTGAATAAATACATATTCAAATACAAATAAAATGGCGTTTTATTGTTTTTTCGTATGCATATTCGTATATAATAATGATGAAAACATTACAAATGACCTGTGTAGTATTTTTTATGAATATAATATTAATTTCTAATTTCAACAAAATTATTATTTTTGTAATATCGATATGGTTACATCCCTTTAGAGCGATTGTATTATTACGTATATGTACAGAGATTTTTCTGTGTAATCGATGTATGTGTGCAAAAACATGCTAGTCTGTCAATTTTGTAATAGTTTGAGTTTGTAAAGACACAAATTATTTTTGTGAATGTGTGATTGTGTTTCAAAGTGTGAGTTACCCTCCCCGCACCAAAATCGGCAGAAAGTTTAGTTAGAACATTTGCCAGCGTGCTCCATCCATTACTTAATGATCTAAGGTATAGCCGCAATTACGGCCTTGCCTTTATATCGCAACTGATTTTTTTTCTGCTTTTCATTGTGCGGCTGTGGCCCGACTTGAGCTTTATATTGTAATGCTTCATTACGGTGATGCCCTACCACCTCCCTTGTGCAATGGAGGTGCAGTGGCTAAGAAAACCACAGAGAAAACCTAGCCAGTACAGTTTCGGTTTGGGTGAAGCTCCAGTGATCGATAAAATTCCCATTTTACCGACCACTGGCTCTTCATCCCGCGCCTAACGATCAGAGACCTTCGTTTGAACCCAACGCGTGGCTAAACGGTCACCCAGCCAAGTTGTGATCATGCTCAATGCTACTAAAATTCGGTGATCGCCCGAGCCACGCGCGTGCCGAAAGGCTGCCTCAGCCGCTCTCATGAACAATTATTATATGCTAAACATAATTAAACTTTATAATTAACACAAGTTCATAACATACACGTGAATAAAATTGTAAGATATAATAGCAAATTTTCAGGACTAACAAATCTATCATTTCAAAAGACTAATCAAACTGAATCGTATAAATTTACAGCAGAAATTCAAGCGTTTATCAGTGTTATGTCCGAAGATCCTCATCTTATATAATATATACATAATGATAAAATCTAAAGTTTAAACATTTGAGTAAAAAATGCCTAGTTTAAAATGTTCTGGAAAAAAACAAAAATAATTAAGAGGCTCGGCTTCGCCTCGGCCATAAATTACATGTGATCGGAGACATTTCTTGCTTTACTTCTCAAGATGTGTAATATTTTGGTATTTCATTATGAGAAAAAGAATCGTGAGAGTTGTGCAGGGGTCCTCTACAAGGGTCAGCTGCATAACTCCCGTGATAAGGCCTAACACCATTTTGAATGGGTTTTTCTACGAAAACTCATAAAAGTAGTAACAAAATAAAAAATTTATGTTTCCGCTGCTTGGAAGTGCTCTGACCCAAATGTGAAATTTTCCAGATCACTTTTGGGAAGTAACGGAAATATTTTATTTAAACAAAATTTAAAAGCAAAACTAAAAAGAACGAAAAACAAAATAAGAAATAAGTAGCATCTAAAAAACTAAACGGATCGATAATTAAATAAATAAACAAATAAGTTCTATAAATAAATAATTAATTATATAAACAAATGAATCTATACATATAATAAAATCGTAGGAAAGTCAAAACTGTACATTGAATATTTTTTTAAAAGAATACATAATCCATGATCTATAATCGATATAGAAGCCAAAAATATAGTTTTTAGAATTTTTGTCTGTTTGTCTGTTTGTCTGTTTGTCTGTTTGTCTGTATGTTTGACCGAGCTAATCTCGAAAAGTACTGCATAGATTTACTTCATATACATAAATAATTATAATAAAATCGTAGGAAAATCAAAACTGTACATTGAATATTTTTTTAAAAGAATACATAATCCATGATCTATAATCGATATAGAAGCCAAAAATATAGTTTTTAGAATTTTTGTCTGTTTGTCTGTTTGTCTGTTTGTCTGTTTGTCTGTATGTTTGACCGAGCTAATCTCGAAAAGTACTGCATAGATTTACTTCAAATTTTGCATGAATATTCCTAAGAGGTCGGGTGAGGATAGTTTAAACATATTATCATGATATCACCTCCGGGGGAGGAGCTGTGAACCTTTATGTGTAATACGACAGCGTACAATCTAAAGACTCATGTTTAAATGTTGGTTTCGAGTAAGCCATGCTATTATCTAGCTTTACAAAATAAAAACTATGTCATTTACGTAATTTGGGCAGAGAAACAGTTTAATGAATTTAGTAGTATAAAGACAAATCTGAAACAGCGCCATCTATGAGATTTCGTAAAAATCAAATCAATTTACATGTTAACACTACTGAAAATACTGTTGAAAATTAATAATTTAAATATAATCATGTTATTTATTTAACTCTTTAACCCATATCTTCCCTTCCCTATAAGGTGCGCTTATATTTCGTGTGAATATACTACATTTTTAAAAGTGAGGGTAGATGTTTATTATTTTAAGTCAAACTAGACACCATTACAATCTCAGAGCAATATTACAATTAATCTAATATTGATTGTGTTCATTGGTTACATTTTTAAAATCTTCGTGTTTTATAAATTTATAAAGAATAGAAAAAATTCGATCACGAGGCGGGACTCGAACCCACATAATTTCGTGATCGAATGTTTCTATTCTTTATAAATTTATTATTTATAAATTTATATTTATAAAGCATTTGAATGTCATAAACCCAAAAATATCAAATTCAATCTTTGTGTTTAATGAATTTTCACCATGCGTTCCCACAAAAGGTAAGTTGTTACTTTTATAGGTATTTATTATTTATAATGATAGCAATTCATGTTTTTTAAAGTGAAACTTTTATTACATCGTCTCAAACTTTTTGGTCTGTGTAGCGCATGTCGCGTGACGGTCGAACCGTACGATAATTATCGTACAAATACGATAATTTTGTGCCTAAGTTTCACTTTTACCGTGGTTTCATAAAACCACACAACATTTTTATTGGTTTTATAAAGGTTTTATATTACACTTTTAGAATGAAATAATAAAATGATGAATTCTTTTTGACTTTTACAAGATTTTGAGGTGCGTTGGGAACAGTAGTTTGTTGATAAAATTTTATTTGTAAGTAGCTTTTTTTATAGATTTACAGTTAACTTTTGGTTTTTTATTTACAGATTCAATGTTCATAAAATTATATCGCCTTTGGAAGACGATTTCTGCTGACAATTTTACAACACCACTTGAAAATTGATGATTTGATGATGAAGATAGTGGCAGCGAGGATTAAGTGGAAATTAGTAATCATCCGCTTCGTCAATTTTTGACTGAAGTTAATGTCCAACGTATGGTTCAATCATTGGAAGTATCTCGGGTAATTTTGGAGGATATTTTTCAGGAAGGAGAGAAGGGGCAGCCAACCACATATCAAAGTACTACGTTTTAGTACCGAAAAAAATGTTATTGCCAAATGAAACATAAATTTTGCACTCACAACTGTACAAGTTATGATTTTTATTCTGACTTTGCTGTTATCTGATTATAATATTTATCGTTATGGCTATCGACCGTACTGGGATGAGAGTACATGATATACTCATCATCCAGGATTGCATAGAGCATTTTCACACTGAAAAAGATGTTTTCTTTGAATCGTAGTTGCTTCATTTATTTATTTTTAATCATTTTACATAATATGTTTTATATTTGCCCATTTTCATTATATTTTATAAATAAAATGGAACCAACATAACTTTGTTGTGTATCATTTCTCTATTAATAACCCGTAGGCATATTTTCCAAGCGCCCCATTTAAGGTGCGGTCCTGAAATTTTAATGTATACTTTTGCCTAATATTATAAGCTCAAGCTCATTTTAAGATAAAAATAATAAAGAAAACTTACTTATTAAAATTTAGTAGATAAAAGAAATTATGTTACGATTTTATAAGAAAACACCGTATATTTATTAGGCGGCGGTGATCTCTTCCAGGCAAAAGATATTCATCAGCTCAATAAAACTGAATAGTATGTTGTTAGTTATTCTTTAAATTCACAGATTGTAATGAGCATTTCCGCATGCAAGTTGTATCGTAGTTTAGATATATCATAGTTTTGACACATTAAAGTTCCAACAAAACCCTCAAATTTTTGAGCAGAGTTGAGCAAGATAATTTAAAAAATGTGCTGTGTTAAGTATTATAGAAAAGGTTAGTTCGTTGATAATTATTATTTCTTCATCATTTACATGTTGTTAAATGTTAGTAAAAATAAACTTTGACTGTTAATACTTTTGTTCAGTATTTACCTGTATGATTATTGCTTGGTAAATAAATATGTATATTTTCATGTCGTATAGCTAATTATAAACATAAGTGTGATGTGAAACTAGCTAGATTTATTTTTACACACTCACAGCCATATATTTTATATTAAAATAGTGTTAATAGTGTAAATCATAATATTTTTTCACAATTAAAAATATTTCCTTTTTTCTGATGGTATTGGCATCGAATTAAACCGCGCTGTCGTTTCGTTCACTAAAAGTGATGTTATGAGGACCGAATATGTAGCCGCCTCAACTTACGGAAACGAGAGTAACCTGCGTTGTCTGTTAGTTATTGTATAGTCGAATTTAACGTTACATGGAAATTGGAATCTAAATATATTATGTATACTTATATTAAATCTGTACATGAAATATATTTCCTAAATAACTATCACGGGGTGATTAGGGATCGACACTGATGCCAACGAAGCAAACAGTAAAATTTTTGTCCGTCTGTCTATCCGTATAACCGTTATAGAAACAAAAACTACTCGACGGATTTAAACGAAACTTGGTACAATTATTTTACATATTCCTGAGCAGAGCAGTAAAAGTAGAGTTAAAGCTACACAGAAATCATATTGTATGAAAGAAATGTTCTCCTTATTATATAAAAAATATCTCCCGACATCATAAATGTATATCTTTTATGGTTGACTCACAATAACACGTGTAACTTCCGATAGCTTAGGAGTTCGAAGCTTTCTGATTATATTTGTCTATAACACTCTCAGTCCATTTCAACTCAATTTTTATTTTCATGCATCAGTGCCACCTAAAAAATCTTTATCTCGAAAATCGAGCAAAGCTAAGAAAATGAGAAATAAGAGTTCTCAAGAATCGTTAGAGGTAAGAGGCTTACTATAGGCCGAAAACAACATGTGTTATGCCGAGAACCTGAAACCGCTTCACAACGAGAATTGCGGCTCACAGCTGACCGCGAACGGCATGTACTATCCCGTGAGACCGAAACCTTCACTGAGAGGGTATAATGTCTCACAGCTGATCACGGCCGTCATATTTTATCTCGAGAATCTGAAACTTTTACTCAATATGAAGACCGTTTGACAAATGATAGGGTGCACCATAATATTATTCGATCTCTTGAAGATGAACATGAGCATAAGCAATGACTAGAGTAAGGACGCGAATATTACAATTAATTGAGACAAAAACGATTAATAAGTTTGTTTAATGAAAGATTAAGAATTGAAACTATTCGGTCTCTGGAAACGGACGGACGGAGCGAGAGGCCCCTCTTACTGCAGACAGATTTCGACATAGTCTTAATGACTTAGATTAGAGGTAAACATAGAAGATCAATCTACGAATTCGGTGGTGGGGTCCGACAAATATAAAAGTGGGTTTGCTTATAACCTCACAATTGATTACAGATCATCTTCTGTATAGGCGATATTAACGTAGTATGTTATTTTTGTAATGCTTTAAAGTGGAGTAAGGACAATTTTAGAACATGTTTCATCAGGTTAATTCGTATGTATGCAGTTTTAAATCGACATTAGAAGCTTTTCCTCAAGATGGTGAATGGTGATATTAATATAAAATTGTTATAAATGCCGATAGACGGACGTCTATCGGCACTCAGGAACTTCCTGGGCGTGTTATAACGCCCAGGCCACAGTATTACAATTTTTTCTACAGCAGGGCGACGAATGTATTTTCACATAGCAACGGAGGGGAACTCGCGGGGGGTTAAGTGACGCGGGCCACGTACCATTAACATGCTTAGTTTGTGGTACCGAGCGCGAAAGAAAGTCATCGTGTTTTTGTTTTGTTACTATGTAAACTAACGTAATTTAATACTTAGGTACAATATATTCTATAACGGTGCGCTCAAACTGTTAGAGCGTATACGCACTATGCGGGTAGCCGTCCGGCTGACCGCAAGCACAATTATGTACGTAATATTCATTTCTATGCGCACTGTGCGGTCTGCGGTAGCCGCATCGCAGTGCGCATAGAAATGAATATTACGTACATAATTATTGTGCTTGCGGTCAGCCGGACGGCTACCCGCAATGCGGCTACCCGCATAGTGCGTATACGCTCTTAATCTACATTTAATTTAGATTATTATTTGAAATACTAAGTAATGTAGAATTTAAATCACATTCATTCATGTTTTCCTCAGATTTTCGATTTCCTCCGATTTTAAGATTTTCTTATCAGTGTTCAATTTTAATTTAGTTAAATTTTATAAGAGACAATTAAGAACATTCAAAAATAAAGTGTCACGTATTTTTTTAAACGACGAATGACGAAAAACGACGTAATCGCGGACGAAGTCGCGGGCAACAGCTAGTAGATCAATAAAAATTGAGTCAATAAACAAATAACAAGATAATTAAGAAATTAATTGAGTGAATAAACCAATGAATTGATTAATAAAAAGTCAAGTAAACAAACAAATGAAAAGATAATGAAAATAGTACATTTCACACCTAGGGATTGTTGGCCGAGGCGAAGCCGAGTAATTTTTCTTTCAATATACATCTATAAAACGAAAAAAAATCTAAACAAACTTTAATTCAAAGACTTTACCGATCCCCGGTCTAGTAGTCGCAAGACTAGGACCGAACATTGAAATAAGTCCAATTTTAAAGTAGGAAGAGTCTCTCGCTCATAATTTGGCATCTTTAACATCGTTCGCAAATTATAGTCAGAGCTTAAAGCCTGATTTTGCTGTAAATCCAACATAACATCAGAAACCTGAAATCAATACCATGTGACACTATAAGTCATAATTCAAGCGTAGTTATAGGTGAACTCTACTTTAAAATTGAGAGAGAGTCGGGTCTTTCAGACGTCAATTTCGTCAATGATCGTAATTATTTTAAGTGATTATGACGTAATTAACTTAAGTAGTTTCAAAGTTGCAGTTGGGGTATTCTCGATGGATTGGACAGTAGTTCCAACAAAAGACTTTGCATTGGTGTCGTTCCAGTCAGTTCAATTGTCAAAGATATTGATGAAGTCAATTTCCGTGTTTCCAAAGTTGCAGTTGGGGTGTTCTCGGTAGGTTTAACATCAATTGGACCAGCAAAGTTTCCATTGGTGATGGTTTGAGGCGGTTCCATTCTGCAAGATTTCGAATTAGTCGGCGTCACTGTTTCCGATCGTTTAGTATGGGGATTTTCGTCGGATTTCACAATAGTTGGAGTACCAGACTTTTCACTGGCGTGGGTTTGAGGCGGTTCAATTCTGTAAGATATCGAATTAGTCGGCCTCACTGTTTCCGATCGTTCAGTTTTGGGATTTTCGTCGGATTTCACAATAGTTGGAGTACCAGACTTTTCACTGGCGTGGGTTTGAGGCGGTTCAATTCTGTAAGATATCGAATTAGTCGGCCTCACTGTTTCTGATCGTTTAGTAAGGGGATTTTCGCCGGATTTCACAATAGTTGGAGTACCAGACTTTTCACTGGTGTAGGTTTGAGTCGGATTAATTCTGGAAAGTATCGATTTAGCTAGCTCAACTGGTTCTAAAGTTGCAGTTGGGATCTTCTCGTTGAAGTGGGTAGCAGTTTCAATAAAAGGTTCTGCAATGTTTTTGGTACCTGTCGGTTTAATTGTCAAAGGTGTTGACTTAGCCAGCTGCAGTGTTTCCAATGTCTTAGTTACAGTATTTTCAGGGGATTTAACAGCAGTTACATCGGAAGAATTTCCATTTATATTTTCAGGTGGGGAGGTATTGATGATTTTATCTTGTTTCGTATTAATCATTTTACTTTTTTCTAAGAGGCAATCCGGTGTTATCTGAAAAACAAAACATTTAATTTGATCACACTTGTGATAATATTATGTGAAGAGCACCTCGTGAGAGAATATTTTATCATTACCGTTACAAGATTCAATATTCTATTTTTCTAAGAACCAGTTATCTGCACAACCTAATTTGAATGAATCAATAACCATTGTTAAAATAAAGAATATACTTTACCTCGTATGCTACTGGTAGTAGCAAATTTATTTTCGCCGCGTAGCATCGAAACTGAGGACTCAATATCGAGTGCCATTTTTTCTGATAATTCGACATCGTCCCGTCTATTTCGGCTGAACCGGTTACCACCGGCTTTCCATTATCTACGGAAATAACAAAAGTAATTCTAAGTATTAGACGAGATTGGGCCACAATAACTCACCATATTTTTATAAGTGTGTACATGAATAATTGTTATTTTGAGCTCAGCTCTATTCAACAAATGTCTATCTTCATGTATCAAGTCCCCAATAGTAGAACATTATTATTTTAATGCTTTACTTTGAAATTTGACTTGATATTCAGGTGGGTCGTTGTGAGATTTGACTAGATGCGTAGCAGCTGCAGCAGAGCCGCATTGAAGGAAAAAGAATTTTTTGCTCGCAATATTTATCTAAGCTAAGTAAACGACCACGACAATGTCACTACACACGAAATCGATTGAAAATGAGTAGATAGGGACACACTGCAACACGACTACTTTCACACTACGAACATACAAATTCACGGCACGTATTGATTCTTGCTCTTCCTTTTTCACATAGGTACACCAAGATGTTTTGAAACTTCTTAATTCTAAAGAGTTAATATCAGAGTTGGGTGAACATACCTCAGTTGTGTCAGTATAGGTTACAATGATATTATTAAAAGATTTATTTAAAAACATGCACATTAATTTTATTACTTACAGTTTAAGTTTCCATAATTCATGCAACCTGGCGGTATCTGAAAACCAGTTAAATTGATTCTATCACTCGAGTGATCATGTGTGATGAACGTCTTGTAAGAAAATGTTTATTATTACCGTTATGAGATTTAATATTCCATTCTTATAACAAACGGTTGTTTTCACAACCTAATTTGAACGAGTCAATAAAAATTTACAAAAAATAAATATACTTTACCTCGTAGTCTACTGGAAGTGTCTTGTTTTGCCTTGCGGCGATACATGCAAAGAACGGATTGGCAAGCAAGAAAGAATCCCATTCCATTTGATCAACCGTCATCGCCCTAGGTCCATCATGTATTACCGCCTTTCCATCATCTAAAATAATAAACAAAAGTCGTTCTGAGTATTAGGCAAGAGTGGGCCAAAACAACGCATCATATTCTCTTTTATAAGTATGTGTACAGGGTGTCCCAGAACTCAACGTCAAGCCAAAACGGGGCGACAGGGTTAATTGTAACCATCATGAGAAAAATCTGAAAAAAAATCTATCCCATGCAGTTTGAAAATTATGGGCATTTAAGAAAAACCTAAAAATTTGGTCAACCTGTAACTATTTTTCGGTTATTGTGGTTAATTTTTATTATTTTTGTTCATTTAAACTTTGGAACCGTAACCTTAAATAACATTTCTAGAATCACAGTCAAAAATAATGACACAATTGCCCCAAGTTTCCTTGAATTGAAGACTATATGTTAAACTATGAATTTAAAATTTTCTAAATTTGTCGACTTTGACGGCCCCTCCTTTAAAAAAATGTACTAGAGTGCCTTGGCAAGTGCCATTAAAAGTTGGCGCATTTAATCAGAATTGTAAAATAGTACAATACTTGTTAGTTTCATACTAAAAAAATGAATAAAAAAATAAAACCTCAAGTAACCCCATTTTTGCTAACCCATTTTACTCAGTTAAAATGTTTTTTATTCGCAAAAACTATTGGTGGGTTCTTAATTTTACGGCAAAATGATGAGAGAGATAGACAGTGGACATGTTTGCCATGAGTGAGCGAGACAGATAGTGACGCCACTTTTATCAAAGTCAACAAAAGTAAGTAAAATTAAAAAAATAATTAAAAATCTTGGCCTAGTTTACTTTAGGTTTATTGAAATAAAAGTCAGATAGAGAAATAACATTTTTTATTACAACAAATGTTCAAATTGTTTACCATCAGCCTCAATACACGCCCTACATCTTCTTAAAAAAGAACTACTTATATCTTTAGATCTTATATCGTTAGATAAGAAACTAACAAGTATTGTACTATTTTACAATCCTGATTAAATGCGCCAACTATTAATAGCACTTGCCAAGGCACTCTAGTACATTTTTTTTAAAGGAGGGTCCGTTAAAGTCGACCAATTTTGAAAATTTTAAACTCATAGTTTAACAAATAGTCTTCAATTCAAGGAAACTTGGGACAATTGTGTCATTATTTTTGACTGTGATTCTACAAATGTTATTTAGGGTTAAGGTTCAAAAGTTTAAATGAACAAAAATAATAAAAATTAACCACAATAACCGAAAAATAGTTACAGGGTGACCAAATTTTGAGGTTTTTATTAAATGCCCATAATTTTCAAAATGCATGGGATAGATTTTTTTCAGATTTTTCTCATGATGGTTACAATCAATTCTGTCGCCCCGTTTTGGCTTGACGTTGAGTTCTGGCCTCTGGGACACCCTGTATAAGTAATTGTAACTTTGAGCTCTGTTATATTTAAAAAACAAAAACAATTGGTTGTCTGTAAAGTCGGTTTACTGACGATAGTTGAACGTGACAACGTCCGATTGTGCTTCTTTGTCGCTCGTTCCGCGCTCTCGCTTGCACTTCAAGCCTTAGATGGAACGCCTCAGAGCGAGGTAACGCCGCATGAGTTATGTTTTTTCGTGCGTGCTGCCGGCTCTATCGAATTATAAGACGTTGTCACGTCAAAAAAATAAAAATGTTTGCGTGTACTAGAGTACACACGTAAGAAGTGAAACTTCTTTATGACCTTATTTTTCAAAAAATAATTTACTATATACAATACTAATTTGGAGGGTAGGCGTAAAGAGAGCAAGTCACGTTTATTTTCGCTGTGCAAATTTTAATTTAAAATAGTTTTTATTTTAACTTATTTACCCCAAAATATGGTTTAAATCACTACTGTACCACCCAGTTATATATTTCCTATAATTAGTTCTCATTCTTACATCGTTTTTCACTACCTGGATTCTACCCGATTCAACTCTCTGTCATATCCAAATTTTCCGGACAATGGATTCACTTAAACAGTCTATTTCGGATATGAACACCGAATTCAATCAACGAATGACGGAATTTCAAAAAGAACTGCAAAAAACATCACACCCACCTGCATCTACAAGTCCTACCTCAAAACTTGCCAGTGATTTTGAAGCTTTCCGTTCCTTCGTCTGCAAAGCGTTACAGTCTCTCCAAGCCCAAGTAAATCTTCTTACAAACATACAAGACCAGCTGGAGATGCGAAGCCGCCGGAAGATGCTGCTCATCCACGGTATTGCACGATAAAGAAGATATCACGGCTGTCGTTGCAAAAATAATTTCCGATGACATTAACGTTCCTGATGTTGATAAAGATGCCTTCAGTCGTTGTCACAGATTAGGCCATCAGAGATCCAAGAATCCTCGACCAGTTTTGGTGAAGTTTTGTGATATTCGTGTTCGCAATAGTGTGTGGTTTTCTAAATCTTGTTTAAAGGATTCTGGTTACACTGTTTCGGAGTTCCTTACAAAGAGTCGTCACGATACATTTATGAGTGCCCGTAAGCGACTCGGTGTAACAAAGTGCTGGACCCGTGATGGTTAAATTTTCCTAATCGACTCTTCAAACACTAGACACCGCATCACTTGTATTTCTGAATTGGATGCCATTATTTCTTGTCCCAACCCCGAAAATTCTTCAAGTGCGGCTGGGACTTCACAGGATGCCGAAAAGAACAAGAAGACTATACCTAATGCAAGGTCAAAAAGAATTCCCAAAGCTCGTTAACGTACGTTTTATTTATTTTCTTAATATTTTTAAACTAGGATTATTATTTTAGATTATTAACTATTTCACTCAATTTCTATTTCATTAGTTTTAAAGTTTTTACTTGTTTCTTGCACTGAATATTCCGTCAGTCCTCGGATCACAGACACAATAGAAAATCTATTGTGTCTCGGCCCGATCGGGCCGCTCGGTGGTCAATGGGATATGAGATTATCACAATAATTGTTTACAACTTTAAATTCAAATACCCTCAATAAATTTATTTTTTATTAATATGTTATGAGCAATTTTTTCAGTGTAAATATTCGATGTCCTGGATACTAGCAATTTGATTAACGGTTGGAACCAGTGTTACCATGATGTAAAAATATAAATAAATTTTCTTTTTATTTTGTGTTCGACACTGGCTGGTACAGGAATTAGCTGAGAATAATATATTATATTATTATATAGTAATTAGGTGTTATTTTTAATAGTTAAGATTTATATTTGATTTTTTTTATCTAATTTTATTTACTTACTAGCTGTGCCCGCGACTTCGTCCGCGTGGAATAGTGACTGCATAGTAGTTACTAATTAACACACAATTATTGAGTAAACACGTCTTGAAACACGTACTACCATAAACAACTAAATTATAAGTACTTACAGATTATTTTACAGTTAAGAAATAAAATAAATAATAACACAAAATAACTGTTAGTAAAATTTATTACTAAACTGAGCTAAAAAAACTTAGGTACAAAAGAGTTCAAAATTTCCAGGGTATGGCTATCCTCCCGCTCCCATATCCTTCTACTTTCACAGACTTTCAACTTTTCCCTTTCACCCCTAGTAAATGGCAGAACCGATTTTGATGTAAACCATGTCTAATTGTACCTATATGTACACGTCATATCCTTTCGTTTGGTGCTCCATTTGGATTATTCATCCCCACTATATCACCCCTAAGGTGTAATAAACAGATGAACCGATTTTGATAAAACATGACTAATTGTAATTCAGACGTCAATTGATATGCCGCTTGAGTATATTATTTGACCACATTCGATTATTCATTCCCACTTTTACCGCTATAATCCAATAAATGGATGAACCGATTTTGATTAAATACCTAGATGCCTCATTATACTTCTCACGTCATGTCATGCCCTTTCATTTGATATGCCACTGTCAAATATACCCAATTTGACAAAATTCATTTTTTTATTCCCACTTTTATACCTATATCCAATAAATGGATGAACCAATTTTGATAAAATATGTCTTACTTTACACGTCATGTCTTTCATTAGATACGTCACTTGAGTATATTTGATAAAATTCATTTATTTATTCCTACTTTTACCCCTATATAAAATAAATGGATAAACCGATTTTGATAAAATTTGACTAATTGTTTCTGACAGGTCGTCTATTTTCATTTGATACCTATATCACTTGGGTATAACTGACAACATTCATTTTTTCCATTCCCACTTTTACCCCTATATATAATAAATGGATGAACCGATTTTGATACACTATACCTAAGAACAACTAATGTAACAAAAAAAAACGCATCTAATTCGTTTTACCCGTTAGCGAGCTACGGTTGCACAGACGGACACGCAAACACACATAGCGGACGTAACACCCCTCTTTTTGCGTTGGGGGTTAAAAATATAATACCTACGACGTAATTTAAAAGACATTTTATGTAGAAAATTTACCTAGAAGTAACCATAATGCTATTTGTGCAGGTTTTAGACTTATGAGCAAAAATTGAAATAAAGGTCCTTTGATCCCCCTACTACCCCCTCAGCTAAACCCCCCCCCACCCCACGGTACTTTAGATATGATCATCTGGACATGTCAAGGAATAACTTTAGCGTATAATTTACGTAATAAAGTTATTCATGTAAGTTATTCATGTATAGAATGCCTTAGCAAATGTTCGCCGTGATTACTTAAATGGTCATAACTTTTTTATTTATGAACCGATTGACATGAAATAAACACTAAATGTTAAGTGAAGCTTACCACAATATATTAGTGAAAACCGCATCTAAATCGGATAAGCCGTTTCTGAGATTAGCGTGCACGAACATACAGACAAACAGACAAACAGACAAACAGACAAAAATTTTTTTAACTACAGTTTTGGGTTCAGGATCGATTTAATAATAACACTTGCTAAGTTTTTTTTTTAATATTTTCATTGTACAGACATCACTTTTCTACGATTTTATTATATGTATTGATGATATTGATGATGATGATTGATGATGATGATGATGATTGATATTGATTGATGATGATGATGATTGATTGTTATATTTATTTAGTTATCTTTATATATAAAAATGAATCGCGAAATGTGTTGGTAAGCGCATAACTCGAGAACGGCTGAACCGATTTCGATAATTCTTTTTTTATTATATTCCTTGAAGTACGAGGATGGTTTTTATGTAGAGAAAACGTAAACATGTACCACGGGCGAAGCCGGGGCGGACCGCTAGTATTTTATAAAAATATATAATAATTTTTTGTAGTATATAATATTATGTCGTCTAACAGTAGTGCGTTGATTAACGAAGATATTTTCAATACAGATAGCGATGATCACTCTAGCGATAGTAGTTACCATAATATTTCCCCTATTCCATTAAACGAAACTCTCATATCCCAATTTTCGAATGTAGTAAAAAACTTTAACGTGATTCATATAAATGCTCAAAGCCTTCCAGCGCATTATTCCGATTTCTTAACTTCTTTCGATTGTAGTTGCATTCACGCCATCGTTATCTCTGAAACTTGGCTCAAGCCATGTCTGCCTTCTACTGCTTACTCTCTCCCAGGATTCAATATTATAAGAAACGATCGCGTTGGTCGAGTAGGTGGTGGAGTTGCAATTTATTTAAAATCCAGCATCACTTATTCGGTCATATCTGCTTCACCGCAACCTACTCCTGTTGACTCACTTGAACATTTATTTCTTGAAATAACATTATGTCATCAAAAAGTTCTCTTGGGTGCACTGTATAGTCCTAATCTTTCTGTTGACTATTTTTCTTATTTTGATCAATTACTCGACAAATTTACACGTTCTTTCCAACATGTGATCTTAATGGGGGACCTAAATACTTGCTAGATAAAGAATGATCACAGGTCGAAGAAACTTCTATCAACGATTGACTGTTACAATATGAACATCCTCCCGCTGAATGCCACACATCATTTCCCTGACTGCTCCCCTTCCCTTCTAGATTTAATTATAGTGTCCTCTCTCGATTACGTGGCCATATTTGGTCAATGTGCAGCCGAAGGCTTTTCTTACCATGACCTCATCTTTGTCTCATACAAAATCCGACCTCCGAAGTATAAGCCTAAAGTAATAATACAGCGCAATTTTAGTGGAATGGACATAGAAAGTCTCGTTGAGGAAGCAAAAAACTTGAATTGGTCACTTATTACGAATGCTGATGATATTGATGCTAAAATAAACTTATTTAACTCCTTTCTTCTTCGACTTTATGATAAACATACCCCATTTCGACCCATTAAGCTCAAACATTTACCGGCGCCGGGGCTGACGCCTGAACTTAAGTCACTAATCAATAAAAAAAATCGTGCTAAGGCTTTATTAACACTCACCAATCCAATGTTCTAAATACGTCCTCTAAGGCCGCTGTAAATAATTTTGGCGATATTGTATCTCCTTGTCGAACGCCTCGCTGAATAGGGATAGGTTGGGTAAGTTGATGAAGTTTGACCTGGAGAGTAGCACCGCGGTAGATTTCTTTCAGAATTTCCACATATCTCGTGTCAATTTGACAGCGTTGTAGAGCATGGAATACTGCCCAGTGTTCCAAGGTGTCGAAAGCCTTTTCATAATCGATAAAAGCTACACATAATGACTGACAGTATTCTGCGCATTTTTCTATGACCTGGCGTACGGTAAATATGTGATCAATTGTTGAGAAATTGCGTCTAAATCCCGCTTGCTCCACTGGTTGTTCAGCGTCAAGTTTACCAGCAAGTCTATTTGTCAGTAGTCTGGTAAAAACTTTATAGATGTGAAGAAGGATCGATATAGGCCTATAGTTGGCAAGATTGGCCTTGTCACCTTTCTTGTACAATAATGTGACTATAGCATTTTTCCATTTTTCAGGAGCTCGCCCTTGTATAAGCACACTATTGTAAAGTTGTTGGAGTTCTTTAAGAAATACTGGGCCTGATTTTTTGAGCAGTTCAACTGGAATATTGTCTTCACCGGGCACTTTATCACATTTATCACATTTGCTTTAAGGCAGTTTTTATTTCGTAGAGACTGAAGTCAGGTAAGTCTTCCGTGTAGTGTCTCGTTAATTTAGCTCTGCAGTCTCCCGGTATAGAAGTAGGTTGTGATGATGAGGTGTATAGGTTGGAATAGAATTTTTCAACAATCTCCGTAATCTTTTCTAGATCGTTGGTCTCTTTCCCATTTTCTGACTTCACTCTACAAATATGCTGGCTACCAATTGACAACTTTTTTCTGAATACTTTGGGACCTCGGTTCTTAGTAATAGTATCCATTATAGTGTCGTGGATATGATTCCTGCAGTCCCGCCGTATAGCTCTTTTGACTGCTTTGTTCAATCCTGATATGTCGTTTGAGTGATTAGAGAGTAGGGTGCGTCTTTGATCGATCAGGTTTTGGGTGGTCACTGATAATATATGTAATTTCTTGCCGGCTTTTGGTTTGCTAAACTCCATTGCAGCCGTTTTAAGTGCATTTGATAGATGATCATTTATGTTATCAATGTCTTCGTCTACACTTTTCTCTCTAAGCAGATCTTGAACACGCTGTTGAAATTGGTCGGTATTGGCGGATATAGCATTTAAATTATATTTTACATTTCTTCTTTGTATGAGTTTTGAGCGTTCAGACTTTGTATTCAACCGGATTTTGGCTCTAACTATCCTGTGGTCACTGCCCATGTTAATGCAGTTTAAAGTACTGACGTCAGTTATTACGTATTTCTTGTTTGTTAGAATGTAATCTATTTGATTTTTAGTAGTACCATCTGGACTAGCCCAGGTCCACTTCCGGTTATTCTTTTTTTGGAAAAATGTATTCATTGCATATAATTTATGTTTAATTAGAAAGTTTACTAATAATTGACCTCTACTATTTCTGGTACCCAACCCATGCCTTCCTATGTATTCGTCATTTATTGTAGATCCTTCTCCAATCTTTGAATTAAAATCACCCATAACAATAGTATAGTAGCAAGGCGAAGTGTTAAGAGCGTCCTCTAGGTGACCATAGAATTCATTGACAACCAAGTCGGGGCAGGAGCTCGTTGGTGCGTACACCTGCACAACTTTTAGTTTTAGACGACTATTAACGTTAAAAATAGCGTAAATTACCCTTGATGAAACAGGGGTCACGCTCTTTAGAAGATGTGCAAAGGATTTATTAATTAAAATTCCAACACCACCCTGCGAGTTCTCATTTCCTTTGTGGTATAGAAGGTGGCCAGACGGTAGTCTTGTGAGACCTTCACCCTGTCGGCGTGTTTCGCAAAGACCCATAACTGTCCAATTGATTTTGTTCAGGACGCTGTTTTCAAGTTCCACAAGATGTTCATTTTTAAGAAGAAGTAGCAAAATTTACAGTGTTTTTATGGCAGCCGGATCCCGTCCAGAGATTTTTAGCACCCCCTGTCCTGTCGGATCCCCGACCGCTGCCGTAGTCAGGCCTAACAGGACCGCTGGGAACTGGGGGCCGTGGTTTATTGGCTTTATTCATATTAATCATGAGGGGTTTTAGCCGTGAAACGCCGTGCTGGCTACTGCAAGTTGGCGAGTCCACTCTTTCAGAGGGTATTTACTCCTCTGGGCTTGTGGTAACCCTCTCTGCCGGTAGGCAGAGTGTTCGGGTTATTTGACCGCCGCCCGATACTCGGCGTTGACGGTTTTACGGTTTGCTAGGTCGAATACGCAAGAACCAACCTTCCTCCTTTCTCACCCGGGCTTAGGACCGGCCATGGCGGAGTTAACTGTCCTAAGTAAATGTGTCCTAAAGGTTAAAATGATATTATTAAAAGATTTATTTAAAAACATGCACATTAATTTTATTACTTACAGTTTAAGTTTCCATAAGTCATGCAACCTGGCGGTATCTGAAAACCAGTTAAATTGATTCTATCACTCGAGTGATCATGTGTGATGAACGTCTTGTAAGAAAATGTTTATTATTACCGTTATGAGATTTAATATTCCATTCTTATAACAAACGGTAGTTTTCACAACCTAATTTGAACGAGTCAATAAAAATTTACAAAAAATAAATATACTTTACCTCGTAGTCTACTGGAAGTGTCTTGTTATGCCTTGCGGCGATACATGTAAAGACCGGATTGGCACGCAAGAAAGACTCCCATTCCCATTGATCAACCGTCACCGCCCTAACTCCATCACGACGTATTACCGCCCTTCCATCATCTAAAATAATAAACAAAAGTCGTTCAAACAAACTTTTCCTCTTTATAATATTATATATATAAAATTCTCGTGTCACAATGTTAGTCTGCATACTCCTCCGAAACGGGTGGACCGATTCTCATGAAATTTTCTGTGCATATCGGGTAAGTCTGAGAATCGGCCAACATCTATTTTTCATATGTACCACGGGCGAAGCCGGGGCGGGCCGCTAGTAATATTATATAAGTATATGTATATAAGTAATTGTAACTTTGAGCTCTGTTATATTAAAAAAACAAAAAAAAAAGATTTTTCTCTACCATTAGGTATTCGACATATAAACAATTTCAACTAATAAATAAATAAAAATAAAATAAACTAGAGTACTGTTATTATGCACGAAATAGGGACGTACACTGTAAACAAAACCGGGGTAAGTTCGGGTTAAAATAACATCGCTGCCGGTGTGAATATTCTTTAAAGTTTAAATTTTTTTAATATAGTGAAACCTAAACATATAAACCTTCTCAATAAGACAATTTATAGATAAATTGAGAAAAATATAAATAGCCCGAACTGGGAATCGAACCCAGACCATGTCGGTATCGCGCCGAGTGCTCTACCAGTTGAGCTATCCGGCATTATACTATCTTCCGTTCAATTTGATCTATAACTTATTGAGCCACAACGTCCATCGTATGGTAATACACTAATTTATATAGTGGAAACCTAAACATGCAAACGTTCTCAATAAGACAATTTATAGATAAATTGAGAAAAATATAAATAGCCCGAACTGGGAATCGAACCCAGACCATGTCGGTATCGCGCCGAGTGCTCTACCAGTTGAGCTATCCGGCATTATACTATATTCCGTTCAATTTGATCTATAACTTATTGAGCCACACCGTCCATCGTACGGTAATACACCAATTTTTAAATATAGTGAAACCTAAACATATAAACCTTCTCAATAAGACAATTTATAGATAAATTGAGAAAAATATAAATAGCCCGAACTGGGAATCGAACCCAGACCATGTCGGTATCGCGCCGAGTGCTCTACCAGTTGAGCTATCCGGCATTATACTATATTCCGTTCAATTTGATCTATAACTTATTGAGCCACACCGTCCATCGTACGGTAATACACCAATTTTTAAATATAGTGAAACCTAAACATATAAACCTTCTCAATAAGACAATTTATAGATAAATTGAGAAAAATATAAATAGCCCGAACTGGGAATCGAACCCAGACCATGTCGGTATCGCGCCGAGTGCTCTACCAGTTGATACTTGTATATAATCTATACATATATATAGGGTAATACACCTAAACAAACCAACCCACATAATAATTGTTAATACTTACATGAGTAAACGGTGGTTGAAATCAACAGCAACAAAATCACTGGCAGCAACATTTTCGCTCCGGTTAACGTCTGCCGCACGACTGAGTAACTCCTGTTGGAATTTCTTTTATAAAGCGCTAGCTCCCGGTGTTGATAAACTCCCACTCAACTGGCACTTGCCTATTAAATTAATTAATTATATTATTATGTGAAACTAATTCTTATCAGTTCCGGCTGAGGTAATGTGGTTTTGAATTCGCCCAACCGCAGAAGGAGGCGTTTTGTTGTTTTAACTGTCGGTATTTATAATATTTTTTTCCTCAAAGCAGAATGTAGGGTTGCGTTCATCACAATACTCTTCATACCCACGCCGAGGGGAATCGTATACCTCATTGTTGCCACAAAAGTCATATTTCCAAAAGTTGCTGTTGATGGGCGACGCTCCGATCCCTTTAAAGAAAAAATATCATGTCAATACCTATCTCACTAGCTAATATCTAGATAGTGGTAGAATAAGAGCACCAGTGCCAAGCCCCTAACCAGTAGCCAGCCGGTCATATACTTTAACATTGGCTCAAAATATATATAGATATAATTTAACATGAAGTGGCCGGCTACTGGTTTGAGGCTGGGTAACTGGTGCTCTTACCCTACTAAATAGAAATATTCCACACATTGGATTTACATATGCTATCTTTACTTACCAATAGAGGCGATGTAGGCGAATAATA
Source organism: Colias philodice (assembly GCF_061535455.1). Taxonomy (NCBI): domain Eukaryota; kingdom Metazoa; phylum Arthropoda; class Insecta; order Lepidoptera; family Pieridae; genus Colias; species Colias philodice. Next base: position 6,018,650 of record NC_143109.1, on the reverse strand, counting down.
TAACAGCAATAAGCATAATAGACGCAAACAAATTACCTATCTATTGTTCCATCAAGCTCTATGCCTAAATATGGATTTTATTCCATCATAACTTCAGTATATTTTCATAATATTTTTCAGCGAGTTACGCCAACGGACCCCCAAAACATCGCTGAGTCGACGGTTCGCACGGGAACGTGTTGTACGAACGTTAGCGAATTCCTTTGGCGCAACGTAATTTTAAGTTTTCCTTTTAAATTCAATTAGTATTATATTCATTAATATTAAGCACTTGCATCGTGCAAGACCTATTGTAACTATTATAATTATTAAAGTATTTTATAAGTAAATTCGAGTTTTTTTTGGGGCCTCCGGCTGTGTGACCTTTGCTATCGCTACGAGGATCCAGAATCTACGGTTTCTGCGGACTGGAGGCGACATCCGAACATTGATCCCAAAAGAAGCCGAATTATGTTCATGTAAGTACATAGAATAGATCTGTGTTACTTATCCTTTTAGTTTTAATCCTTTTTGATATCTTTTATATTTCCAAAATTTTCCATCCGAGAGAATTATTTTCCCGGGAGCCTGCATCGAGTAGGTTATCTCGTAGATTGTATTTAGATAATAATCGTAGGAATTTATGTAGCTTAGAAAGTATTTTTGAAGAGATGGCTGTACAATGTACATGACCCTTACGTTATATATAAGGCCTTACGCCCGGTTCCCGAATTCGACGGGAATCCGAATGTTTTAACTAGATTCATAAAAATTTGCGATCTAATAGTTAACCAATATGTTAGTACAGGGCCGGGTAGTGAGTTATCAAATTTATGCTTAATAAAATGTTAATAAACGGAATAAAATTACCGGTTCTGCCTCTCGGTTTATGAATTCGAACGGAATTCCCGAAAATTGGGCCGGTATAAGGTCGGCTTTAATTAATAATTTTTCCGACCAGAGGGATGAAATCTCTTTGTACAATGATTTGTCAATGGCTTCACAGGGGTCCTCAACCCCTCAAGAATATTACGAAAGGTGCCAACAACTTTTTAGTACAATTATGACTTACGTATCGCTTCACGAAGTGATTGAAAGTACAATCGAAGCAAAACGTACGCTCTACAAAAAAGTAGCCCTTCAGGCTTATGTTCGCGGATTGAAAGAACCTCTAGGGTCACGAATTCGGTGTATGAGGCCCGAAACTATGGAAAAGGCCCTCGAATATGTGCAGGAAGAACTAAACGCGACATATCTGCAAAATAGGAATATTATTCAAAAATTAGATAAAAAGCAATTTAATTTAGGGCCCATGCCTTTAGGGCCCCAATTTTCATTCAATAATTCACACGTTCCAAGAAATTCCGAACAATTTGCACCAATGCCTAGACCTAGTACGCATCAACCTGTTCAAGGTCGGCCGCAATTTAATAATTTCAATAGGCAGCCGACGCGAACACAACAGCTGATGTTCCGCGCTTTACCACCGAATTATAATCCGCAAAGTAACGTTTTTAGGCTACAACCAAAATTTAATCAAAATCAAGGTCCGAAACCAATGAGCGGCGTTAGTCATTATGTAACTAAAGAGATTCCATCTTCCCAAATTGCGCACAATTTTAGGAATAGGGAGATGCACATGCATGAATCCCAAATACCTCATGAAAGTTACTACTTTGATAATAATTTTAATAATTATGACAATAACTGTTACTATGACTCTGAACAATACTTTAACGATTATAATGACTATGACTCATCTAACCTTGACTGTAACGTGACTGTAACTATATTGAAGAACAGTATTGCGACTTATCCCAAGTAGTGACACCTGAGTTAGAGCCCTCTAGCGGCGATAATGAAAATTTTACGAAAAAGTGCCTTTTAAAAAAGCCAAGATAGAGCTTAACATTCAAACGCAAAGGCAGCTTCCTTCATACAAATTTTAGACCCAACCTTAAAATTATTAATCGATACTGGTGCTAATCAGTCGTTTATAAGTCCTGAAGCAGTTCAATTATTTTTTGCACATGTAAAATTAGATTACGATCCCTTTGAGGTAACGAACGTTCACGCGACAACTCGCAATGATTATTCAATAACTATACCGTGCTTTTCAGAATTTAGGGACAGCGAAAATATAAAACTTTTTATATATAAATTTCATGAATTCTTTGATGGGCTTATAGTTATATATTCGGCATAAACATACCACGAATACTAATTATATTTGTAGGAAGATGAAATTAGCTAATCATTGTTTGAAGACATATGACTAGGCTATGTTTCTCTATGTCATGTTATTTTATTATAATAACCTTGAGTCTATTTTGCCCGGGTAAAAAAATTATAGACAAAAATATAATTTTCTGGTTTTCTGCCCGCGGCTTCGCCCACTCTGTCTAAAACTTAATAAATAGATTAATACTAAAACCTGACACTTTATAAAGGCAAAAACAAAAACTTAAGCAATGTTGAAATTCGTATCGTCCCAGTAGAAAGTTTTTAAAGCTTTGAAGCTAAAATGTTATTTTTATCATTATCAGCATAAAGCAGCATGCAGCTTTAGATAGGTACATACTTAATAAATAATTTAACAAAAGCATAAATATAATATTTTAAGGCATTTATGTCCGTCAAGTACTTTGCTAAACATTTTTTGATAGGTGAATTTATATTCAAAATACAAGAACAAATAGTTCACGATACAGTCCCAGACCTTCAAAGGTGATATGGTATAGTTATACATCAATATTACTATATTTCAGATATGAATAAAATAATATTTCTTTTTATATGGATTAAAAATAACCTCTGTTTTAATCAGAGTAATTACGCGTTTTATATCTCAATATAGAAGGTCTATTTATATAATAAATATTAATTAATATGATATCTTTGTCAATATTATAATATTAATTTATAACAATTAAAATTGAAAACACTAGACCAGTTAATTGTTTATATAAGAATTACCTATTATTATCAAGAAGTGCATTGTTCTCAGAAAGACAAGGTGAAAGTCGATCTATTTTGAGAAAATAATAAAATTATTTTCTTCAATTATAAGGGCATACTTTGAACCTAAATTATATCAGTTTTAATGCCCTCTTATGATATATACTAACGATATTCATATCTTTGGGAAAGTTCAAGATAAAGTGTATAAAAATGTGCTAAGAATTTAAAATAACATACCAATTTTAACTTATTTATTAAGAATAAATAAATATTTTTCATTCGTTTTTATTTTATTGCGTTAAATGAAAGACATTTGAAATTATCAAATATTATTTTTTCATAAATTTGCATCCCTGTTAAAATAAATACTTATTTAAACTTTTTATAATAATTACTATAGTTACCCAGTATACTAATTTAGTAAGCCTTTTTGTTATTAGTAGACGTTATTGCTAATATGCGCCTCCAGGCGCAAGGGATAGGATTCGCATTTTATAAAATGTATCTCTATCTTACTGTACTTTGTCCAAATACTATTGACATTTTTTTTTATAACAGACTAGGTATATAAGGTATATCGAGGTTTATCAACTAGTCGTAACTCGCTACGTCGTAGGTAAAGCGTGTGAATATTCCGAGATAGTTTTATTAATATACTAGCTTACCTACTACTACTACTAGCTTCACCCGCTTTGTCTTAAACCTAAAAAATCATATACTAAAACCTTACTTTTGAATCACTCTATCTATTAAAAAAACCGCATCAATATCCGTTGCGTAGTTTTAAAGATTTAAGTATACAAAGGGACATAGGGACAGAGAAAGCGACTTTGACTATGTAGTGATTATGTAAGTAATATAAATAAACGAAATTGATTTTCTTTGATGTACATGTGATTTATCTCCGTTATGTAGTCATGTAGAGTTATTATGTGTATTTTTAATATTATTATAATTAATTTTCTACTTAAACTAGAAGTCCCGGAAAATATTGTTCTGTAACACGTCGTTTAGTTAGGTAAATAAACCGAATATACAGAAAAGATTCAAAATAATCGACACAGCCGTTTCGTAGGAGTTTGGTTAGTCACGATTTTTTTTCTAATATACCTACATATTAATTCCAACTCGCTTTCCAAATTTTCATCGTAATTAAGTAATTAAGAAAAATACACGACATATTTGTTTAACTTTACATGAGTGTAGTTTATGAAAATGTTTTTTAATTTTTACTAATACTATAATATAATACCAAAAATGAAAAATGTTAATTTTAAAGATTTGAGAGGCTGGACCTAATAGATAAAAGTAATATTATGTCAAAATTCAGAGAATTATTTCACCATCCATGTTTATTTATAAGACCAGATATCAACAAAACTTTTTACCGAATGCTTTAAAAATACTTGTAAAGTGTTGATTTTTGTTCGTATCGTCAAAGTTTAAGGTTGTCGAATAACACTTTTTGTTTATTCTTATTGCTGTTAAATAACCTATTAAGTATAATATTCCATTTTTATTACCTATGTATTTATTATTATTTAATGTATATGGTGTGTGTCTGTGAATTGTGGGTGTGAGTGGAGGGATATTTGAAGTGATACTTGCATAGTATAGAATTGTTATAATATTCAGGTATATAACTTGTATCAACGGATGGATAAATATTAAATGTCTCTTGTAACACAGGGCATTTCCTAGCATAGGAGACATTGTTCAAATATTGCAATTAATTGTACCTACGGTTTATGTTTTACTTATATGTAAGTTATCCCATAATTGCATGTACATGTACATGTATATTTTTTTTGTTGTCAAATAAAGAATTTATTTATTTATTTAAATATCTGCGTATATATTTGAACTTGCTTTCAAAGTGTGACTGTGAAATAAAATTGTAATTCTAAAACAAGGTACCTACTGTCGACGCTTCCTGAAAATTAGTCAGTGTTTTCAAATTAACATCAGTTAAGTATAGTTATTAGATACGGAGTCTTTATGTAATATTACATACTAACTAATTTGTTTTTTGAATGTACCTATGTTGTTGTTTTTATGTTTTAGGATCTTGCACTAAATTATGTAATTATTGTTTGACAATTTAGAAGTAATTTATTTCATTGTGTTGTTTATCCGATACGCACTAATAGGTACATTGAGTATAACATATTCTAATTTTGCACGTTATATATAACTAATACTTTTACTAAATTACTATATTAAATTGTATTTATTTCAGAATAAGTCACTATCTGTGAGAATACAAGACGTTAAAAATGACTTGTATGTATCTGTACTTTCGCCAAGTAAGATTAGATATTATTCAGATATATTTTCACATTAACTAAAATCATCATATTTTGAAGTTTATGCATTATTGCATGTAAATTTAATAAAGTCTTGACAACGGTTCTTTATTATTGAAGTAAAACTTCTTAAGGCGCGACTAGGGAGTAACTCAGATTTTTTTTCTGACGGAAGTAACGCTGTGTAGTTTCCGCCATTTAAAAATAATAATTCTGATTGGTTGTAAGTATATGTCATATACGGACGCTTCTTGACTTATACGCCAGCTAGAGTGCGTTTCACGAAAGAGTTCCCCTGCCGTTATGTTGGCATACCTGACTGTCAAAAACGAAAATATTTTTTTTAATCAAAAATGACAGAGAAAATATTCTCCTTTCTTCCTAGCCTTATCCCGTATCTTACGGGGTCGACTGCCTAGAAAGGAGAATATTTTCTCTGTCATTTTTGATTAAAAAAAAATATTTTCGTTTTTGACAGTCAGGTAAGCCAACATAACGGCAGGGGAACTCTTTCGTGAAACGCACTCTAGTGGCAAATATCATAATCAATTAGGATTATTTATTTTCAAATTTTCAAACGGATCAATTGTGAATAGCAAAGTGAATGAAAAATTCAACAGTTTTAAAAACATTATTTTAAATTGCAAAATTTTTTGAAAATTTCTAAATATACTTGTTTATTAATTACTTTTAAAATAAGTAAATTAAAAATAAAAATAAACATGTTGCGGATTATAATCAATCTATTTTAAATATTGCTGAAGACCTCAGAGGAATAAACCTATAGAGTTCTTATATTGAGACAGAACAAAATACATATTTTCTAATCTACTTACTCTTAGTCAATAACAGCATAAGTCAGATTGAGATAGCGATAGAGTATCTGCACTGTCTTCAAACGTAGCGCGCCGGCAGTCAGTTTGTTTTCCAACCAGCTGGTGGGCTCAGTGCGTCAAGTGTTTTTAACGAAATATTTAGAAAATATAAAGTGTATAGTGTTTCTTTTTATTTGTCAGTGTGCTAAAATGACTATTGTATGTTTAGCTACCGGCTATTACTAGTCGAATGGGAGTTTTGGATGAAAACAATGAAAAAATATCTTTCCATCGGTAAGTGATTTTCAGCAAATTGATAAATATTTATGTTCTAACCCTATTTGAAGGTTTTATCAAGCGCTTTTTTATAAGTTTATGTTGTAACTGTAACATTTACCCACTTTATGGGGTTGTGGAATACAAAAGAATTAAATAATTTTTAAAAAATGTCACAATATTATCAAGTTTGGCATTTTGTTTACCACCGTAGTGTTGTAACACATCTAGCGTATATTATCGATTTATGACAAAAAATCTATTTCATATTAACGTTGATTTATTTATTTTGTTTCTTATATCAGATTTATATGTAGTTGTTGTAGCAAATAATTGATGTAAATTTTCTACAGCAGGAAAATAAAAAATACCACGTGGTTGTTTTATTTGACTTATCTGTTTAGTTTGTTGTTTCTCTTTTAGATTATTAATAAATTCATTTTGTTTTAGATTTCCAGAGCTAAATAAGAAATTGGTATAAAACATGAGACGTGTAGATTGGACGCCGTCGAAATTTGCTAGATTGTGTTCACTGCATTTCGAGCCTGCGTGTTATCAAGATGGATACTCTAGAAGAATTGTGCAATCTTACGCTTACGTTTTTTTTTGTTCCTTTAGATAATAAATACATTTGTGTGTGAGTGAATTTTTATTTGGAATTTTTTTTACACATTTACTATTAATGTGTAACTATGTGAAAATTAAACGGTTGATTAAATGACAGTTCTCATAGATGAGAAACTACTATTGAAATACATACTTAATATACATGCGTTTTCAAAGAAAAACCCGCATAGTTCCCATTCCTGTGGGATTTACGGGATCCAAAGTAATTTTTCCAAATTTCATTGTAATCGGTTTAGTAGTATTCGCGTGAAAGAGTAACAAACATCCATCCTCACAAACTTTCGCTTTATTAGTAGGATTTAAGGAAAATGTTTTCTTTAAGACTGTCCTTTTATGAACTTGTTAAAATTCATGCTGACTGTGCCTTTCTCCTCACTCCTTTAACTTTATTGATCTTTCTTTTAAATTATGTAGTTATATTTCAAGTTTTAAAATTTATTTTAAAATATACTAGCTTTCCGCCCGCGTTTTTAAAGAAAATCCCGCACAGTTCCCGTTCACGTGGGATTTCCGGTATAAAACCTATCCTATGTGTGTATGTACAAAATTTCATTGTAATCGGTTCAGCAGTGAAAGAGAAAGTTATCCATTCTCGCATAATTTCGCATTTATTATATTCGTAGGATTAAACAAATAATGTATTCAACTGAAATTTATGATTAATTTTGTTTTTTTTTATTATTTATTATTTCACGAAACCGTAAATGCAAAATGCATTCACGATTTTATCGATTGAAGCACATCCCATCACTATCACCTTCTATCTATCTAAATACGTACCTATAGTAAAAATGGTGCCATGACTATGTTGAAACGTAGCTTGTAGTCTATAGCTATCTCATTCTTTCTTACGACGTTTTCTTTAGATAGAGAGAAACAAATATATGTAAATTGTATACGCTCGATACAAGTACTCTATAGGTTTATTCCTCTGAGCTGAAGACAAAATAGTATCCATAGCAACAGATATGTATATAGGTTGTCATTCAGTTGAACAAGAAGCATATGTACGCCAACAATTTCATAAAATGTCAGTTATTGATACAGGAGGATCGCCTTATGAAATCATATTAGTTCTTAACAAATTTTACATTATTACAACCAATATTGATGTATCTGATGGCTTAGCCAACGGTTGTGTTGGAAAGTTAGTGTATATTGAACGTGATGACAGTGATAACATCATACGCTTATGGCTTGAGTTTCCTGGTAAGATAGGAGAGAAAATTAGGAAAAAAGCTGCCCATCATATTCAAACTCTCAACATTAGTAGAACAGCAGTCCCAATTTTACGAAGATCGTCATCTGTACCAATGAATAGAAATAAGACAATATTTGCAAAGAGAAATCACTTTCCATTAGTATCTGCTTGTGCGCTTACAATACATAAGTCTCAAGGTGGTACTTTTGATCAAATCGTTTATGAATACAATAAAAGTCACAGTCAGCAGCTGTTATATGTAGCATTAACACGAGTAACTGATATAAATGGATTGTTCATTGTCTCAAACACCGATGACAACAAATTTTATCATGGAAGAAAGCGTCCAGGGGGAATAGTTGATTTACAGTGTGAATTTGAAAGACTTTCAAATTCTCGCCTAATAACACAACAGGAAGAATTATATAACCTTGTAAATGAGAGTAACATTACACTATTTTCCTTCAACTGCCAAAGTTTACGTGCTCATGTTTCTGATCTGAATGATAAAGTATTAAAAAGGTCCACATTGCTGTTATTTTCCGAAACTTGGATGAAAAATGACGAACAAATTCTTATTGAAAATTTTTATTGCGTTACCCAATACAAACGACCCAACTCAACTGCTGGTGGAGTAGCTGTATATCATTCATCTACAGATACACTGAACAATGTAACACCAATTCAAAATATTTCACCAACTATATTATCACAAATTTCCGATGAGGTTTCACAAATTGGTGACATCGTCTTGGTTCGATGTGTTAATACGAATGACCAACCTGTGATTATCGTTGTTATTTATATTTCTACAAATACTAGCCTGACAAATATCATAAAATTTATTCATCAGCAATTACTTCACTTCACAATTGAAGGTTCTCGACTTTTAAATAGTAATTATCATGAATTACCGATGATTCTAACTGGAGATTTTAATGTTAATTTTCGCTCTCAGGAATCTCAGCCGTTAATTGATTTTTTAGAAGAAAAATTTGATTTATCTATGAATACTTCTCGACTTCATTCAACAACGCGTTTCGGTACAACGATAGATGCTGTATTTTCAAGAAAAGTAGCAAATTTAGAGAGTAAAATTTATGTTTCACATTATAGTTACCACAAACCTATAATTTCGTACGTAAGAAATTATGATGACATTCAATTACCTGTTTCGAATGAATAATATTAATATAACATTTAAATAATCTTTGTAAAGCACATGAATAATAAATATAATTCAATTATAATATAATATTTATTTATTTAAGTTAATATTTAATCATTTCAGTGATATATGGCGTCAACGCCAAAGAAGTTTTACTTCAATCGCGCGTAAAGGTTACACGCACACACTTTTTTAATTAAAATAGTATTTATTTTACAAGTGAAATCGGTTCCTAAGATTAGTTAAAACCCTGGGCATTGCTCCATTTCCATGAAACTAAACATAATTAACAATAATTTATGGTTTTGTTTCATTTTCTATACAATAGAAACTTGAAAATGCGAGGAAAACCTTTAAAGCGACTGCTTTTAATTCTACCAAATAAATATCTTTTTAAAAGAAAACACATTAGGTTCGGTTCATCTGTTTATGAGCTGCGGTTATAACTTCTTTTACGACTTACATTTACAACTAGAAGACTAATAAAAGAAGAAGTTGAATATATTATTTACCAGTAATTTTGAGATTCCAAAACTATTATTTCCTAAAGTTTTCACCGCAAGTAAATCCTATACAAGGTAAACTAAGAATTGATAAACAAATTCGGTACCTATTTCATCAGATTGAAGGAATCAACCAAAATAATTAATTAATCAATTGCCTGATAATGATAATTTAATTAAAAATTTTGCATCATTCATTATGAATATTGAATACCCTTGAGATTATGTCGTCTGATGAAATTAATTAGATAATTTTCGCGAGTTAGATAAATGCGTGGACGCATTGATATATTGCGTAAGTGTAATGATAACTACAATCTTGCTATGAAAAACTCCTGTATTCTTTCGGATTTCTGAAATAATATCTTTTAAGGATTTGTTTTATACTAAATTGTGATTGACAATGCATCCATTGATACATGTAGAATAAATTAAAAGGTAAATAAGCCTTATACCAGTAGATATAATTGTCTTTGTCAGCAAGTTTGAGGCATAGTGGGGGAAGTATTAGTACCATTAGTACCTACATATTTTTTACATGCGTAACTCGTAAGCTTCTCTAAGTTAAAACGTTGTCAAGTTACGTGCCGGTAACTTGAAACGCCGGAAACATTTAGTTTGTATCTAATACTTAGTACGGTAATTGAAAAGTTGTTACCTGCAAAACTACCGCCCTCCGTCGGTATTTTGGTAACGGTTAAAACATTCCTATTAGAAAGGTCGTAAATACAAAGAGTATTCAAGATATAGTTGAAATAAAAGCTTTTGCAATTTGAAATCTCATTCGCATTAGTTTTAACGGTTCTCAAAGTGGCCTTTAGATTTAAGTACAGTAGGTATTGGCTTGTAGCGTTTTCTTTTGTATTGTACCTATGTTTCGAATCCCTACTCCCTACTATACATATCTTAATATATATAAATCTCGTGTCACAATGACAAACATTGTGACACGAGATTTATATATATCAATGGACTCCTAAACCACTTAACCGATTATAATAAAATTCGCACACCATGTGCAGTTCGATCCAACTTGAGAGATAGGATAGTTTAAACATGTAGGTACCACGGGCGAAGCCGGGATGGACCGCTAGTAATATTATAAATGCGAAAGAAACTAAGTTGAATATCCATGTTTCTCTTTCAGTTCAATAGCCATACAATTTGATTATAGTTCAAGCAGTACGTATTTACAATGGCTTAGCTTTTAAGTGTTTTTAATAGGCTGCTTTTAATATTATTTAATGTCTATATTTGTAAGTTATATTTGTATACGTAGTATATTATTATTAGTCTGTGGTTATATGCATGTAATGTCTAGCTTAATAAAAGCTTACTTATAGTGAAATGTGACTGCCAAAAGCTCTGTTAAAATTTAAAAAAAATGATGTTCTATTGCTTTAAATATCACATGCCTTGCTACGGTAGATATCTAATTGGAAAAACTATGTAATTTGTTAATGCATGTTATTAGCTATCTGCATGCTAAATTGCATCGAAATATGTTTAAGGCTTTTACATGCGCTAATAACCTTGAGGATACTTGACGGATCTCAAACCTCTCCCCCTGCACCTTCATTTTTCCTCGCATTTTGTATTTAAAAAGATACTAATCAGTGAAACAAAAAATCCTCGTCAGGGACTGTTGTGTAACTGATAATTTATTAAACATAAAATTTTCAGAGCTCTAAGTCAGCAGGTTACGAAGTTTTTAGAGTATTTGCGTAAAAATCGATGACCACGGCACATTTTTTTTTTTTCTAGAAATCTATTAACTTTGGAAAAAAGTCCTCGCGAGCAATTAAAGATCAAAGACCATCCTATTTTATATATTTTTTTCGGAATTGTGCTTTATGTTGTACCAGACTTTATAGAGGTTGAACATAGTCGAAATTGCCGGGTAACGCCTTAATAGCTTTTGCTTAAATACTTGCTATTGTGAACGTTTCCATTTGTGATTTTAAATAGGTTTGTATAATATTATATTGTAGGATGGAAGGTATCACATAAAGTAATAAATAATCGTTTAATCTGGTTCTACGAATACATAATATTATATTCTGTAAACTGCTCAATTTATTTAGAAAATAACTACCAGCAGATGTTACTTCAAATTAGAGGTCTCGTCTATTTTTCAATAAAATAATTGTCGCATCCAGCGCTTTGGTAACTTCTGTTTTGGTAACTGCTTCATGCACTTAAGCGAGTATAAAGATCTAATCTATAATATAAAAAATGAATCCCAAAATGTGTTGGTAAGCGCATAACTTGAGAACGGCTGAACCAATTTCGATAATTCTTTTTTTATTATATTCCTTGAAGTACGAGGATGGTTCTTATGTAGAGAAAACGTAAATATGTACCACGGGCGAAGCCGGGGCGGACCGCTAGTTAATTATAAATATGAAAATGAAGGATTTCACCCAATCTTATATTTAGTAAGTAAAGACTTAAATGGAAAATGCCATTTATTCATTATATTATTATTAACTCGATGTTTCGTACGCTTTACAGCGAGCGCAGTCACGTTACTAACGTTAAAGCTACGACTAACGTTAGTCTTTACTTTGAACGTTTAATACTCGCGTTAAATTCAAACACAAGAAAATGAGTCGCGGTGTTGAAGTTCAACTCTTCCGAACGGCTTGACCGATTCCCATGAAATTTTGTTCACACTCCTCTATTTTCATATTTAAAATTATTAATGAGATCATTATACTCAAGCTTAAGTGCATGAAGCAGTTCACAAAACAGAGCTTACCAAAGCCCTAGATGCGTATAATTATTTTATAGAAGAATAGGCGAGACAACTCTAATTTGAAGTAACATCAGCACTCAATATATTATTTTGTACCAACACAATCGTACCATAAAGATTTCGTAGCACCTGATTAAACGATTATTACTTTACGTGAGACCTTCCATGCTTCAATATACAAACCTATTAAAAATCACAAATGGAAACGTTTACAGCATGATATATAGTTCATGATTCATCATCATCATCAGCCCATATAAGTTTCTTTGCGGGCTCAGGCCATAATTCACCACGCCGCGCGAACCGGCTAAAAGGGTTGGCGGATGACACATGTCGTCGAACTTTTGATTCTTCGCTATGTCGGTTTCCTCAGGATGTTTTCCTTCATAGACCGGGAGATACTGACACAAAATTTCGAGTCATTTGTAACAGGATGGCGGTTCTACAGGGGTCTTAGTACGCAATGACAAAAAGAAAAACGATGGTGTGAACACTGGTACCGGCGGCTTAGTCGCGTGGGCGTTAGTCGAACTCGTCGTAAAAATAGCGAAAGTCAAACGATTTGTAACAGTATGGCACTTATTTTTCCTGTAACTTTGAGGATAAACGAATATAAATACAAAATTTCAAAGATCTAGGTGTTGGAAATCTTCACTTATATAAATTAATAATAAATTTATTTTTCAAGTATGACAGCACTTTTTCCCCCAACTAGAAGTATGGCAAATATAATAATGGGCACATTTTATCAAATACTCTCCAAAAAGCCAAATGCAATACTGGTACAAAAAGATAGGCGAAATAAAAAAATTTTGCAGATTTTCGGCGGTATGGCGACCATTTGGAATCGTCCGAAAAGTATGGCATGGCGATTTTCGTAAATGGCTGCACGACGATGGTTACCTGTGCAAAAGTTAGCTTGGTACAAATGGTTGAATAATTGTTTTTTTTAAATCAACACATTCGCCTCGGTATGGCGGGCTGTAAGTCATACCGGAAAAGTATGGCATGACACTACCGCCTACTTCTTTTTTATGGGCTATCGGTAAATTCTAAAATTTTTGTGTTACAAATCGTTTGACTTTCGCTATTTTTCCGACGAGTTCGACTAACGCCCACGCGACTTACCCACCGGTACCAGCGTTCACACCATCATTTTTCTTTTTGTCATTGCGTACTAAGACCCCTGTAGAACCGCCATCCTGTTACAAATGACTCGAAATTTTGTGTCAGTATCTCCCGGTCTATCACCGTTCAAGCAGTGGTGATGTTATAACATGCGCAGTTAAAATGAAAAATCAATTTAAGTATTTCCTGCACGCCCGTCTGGTCACGAACTTATTGATTTGAAGTCCGTGATTGGCACCACTGTTACTAATAGGTATAGTTTTCTATATAATATTTGTACATTTATTATATAAATACTATGAAAATTATACCTATATTTGTTATAAATAAGGCGTAATATTATTATAATGTCAATATTTTATATATCTTTATTTTATTTTATTCAACTAGAAAATGATAAAAAACAGATTGTTGGTCGGAATCGCGATTGTGTCCCGGGTATTTCCATATCATAATGGTAATAATGCCAAAGCCCAAAACCTTAACCGACTAAGCCTAATGGAGCTTTTCCACCAGAGATGTGCGAACTATAAAATATACCTTTCATACACATTCCTCGAAGATACCTCTTGTTTTTAAGCGGAAAAACCTTTTTTATTATTATTATAATTTTTTATATAAGAGGAGGCAACAGAGCAGACGCGTCACCTGATGTTAAGTGTACTGCGTCGCCCATAGGCATCAGCAATGCCGGGGACATTGTTAGTGCGTTGCCGGCCTTTAAGGTAGGAGTACGCTCTTTTCTTGAAGGTCCCTAAGTCGTAACCGTTTGGACACACCGCATGAGGAAGTTCGTTCCATAAACTCGTTGTGTGCGGAAAGAAGCTTCTTTTGAAGCGCGCAGTTGTCGATCGCCAGGAGTCAAGGTGGTGTGGGTGGTATTTGAGTATGTGGCGTGCAGTACGGTGATGGAACTCAGCGGCAGGTATTGTTCCAAACAGCTCCTCAGAGCACTCCCCATTGTAGATGTAGAAAACACACAGTGAAGCGACGTCTCTTCGCAGCGCCAAAGTATCAAGCCGATCGGTAAGACTTGGCTCGTTAACGAGTCGTACAGCTCTCCTACCTATCACCGCTGAACCGTTTTTACCAGAGCCTGTCTGTGCCGAGCGAGGCGTGGTTTTAAAAAGATATTCCTCGCTACATATCCTCGCACACTATAGGTGACACACTATAGAAATTGCACCCTAAAACGCACTCAGAAAATTTCTTTTTCTTTCATTTAAAAGTCACATGAAACATTAATTCATTGAACTACACTTAATTCAGAAGCGCTTTTAAATGCTTAAAAAACATAATTTAATATTTACCATCTGTTTAGAAAGTTTCATTATGAATTATCATAATAAGTATCTAATAATTTCATCGAATTTCATCAAAAGCTAAATTCGATTGAAAATATCCGAGTATACCTATGCATGATATATATTTAGGTACCTACCTATACATAAAAATAAAAAGAGCGTGTGTGCCGATCTGAATCCGAAGTGAAACTTCTTTGCAAGATTCAAGTTACCAATCACGTGACGGCATTGCCATGACGCGGCCTTGAAATTTTATTATCTACGCGCCTAAAGAAGTTTCACTTCAAAATATTTAATTTCACGTATTTCATAATATTAACAAATAAAATTTAAAATCTTACATAATAAAATTATCTACACAATATTAATATGTAGTGCATGAAAAACCGCGCAGGCAAGGTTTTTAAAATCGTGTAAGAGTAATTGTCAGACTATTAATATTTAATTGTAAATACCCGGCGATTATATATTTATCATCATAAATTTGGAAAAGTAAACAAAAAATCGTGGGGACCTTTTAAAAAAATTTGCAGCTCATTAATTATTCGAAGTGTTCCTGTATACAGAATGAAATCCGAGATTATGTAAAATCCTACTAATATTAAAACGTGAAAGTTTGTGAAGGTGGAGGTTTGTTATTCTTTCACGTAAAAACTACAGAACTAATTACAATGAAATTTGGTATGTAGGTAGCTGAAGACATAGAATAAGATATAGGCAATCCCACAGGAACAGCTTGGAAAGCCTTGGGCGGAAATTTAGTTTTATATATTACTAGATTTCCGCCCGCGGCTTCGCCCGCGTTTTCAAAGGAAAACCCGCATAGTTCCCTTTCCCGTGGGATTTCCGGGATAAAACCTATCCTATGTGTTAAACCAAGTTACCCTCTATATGTGTGCTAAATTTCATTGTAATCAGTTCAGTAGTATTTGCGTGAAAGAGTAACAAACACACACACATACACATCCTTAAAAACTTTCGCATTTATAATATTAGTAGGACTAGCTGCTGTGCCCTGCGGTATTACTCGCAATGCTCCACTCCTGTAGGTCTTAGCGTGATGATATATAGCCTGCCTTTATCGATAAATGGGCTATCTAATACCGAAAGAATTTTTCAAATCGGACCGGGTTCTTGAGATTAGCGCGTTCAAACAAACAAACTCTTCAGCTGTATTATATTAGTATAGATATAATAAGTGTACAAATAGTAAAATAAAACATTTCTGAATCGAAGGCAGTGTGGGTAATACATTAAGGCTTAAAAAACCCGGTCTATATCTACTTGCCAAAAAATGAGCATACCTATTCGTGATGGTTTAGTCAAAGTATTTAGTATTCTGTGGTTTAGTGCTTACTGCTTAGTCTGAAATACGTAAGTCGTAACCATAAAGGTGCCTATGACCTTGTAATTAAGCAGCAAGGGAATTTTGTAAAACCTACCCTATGTGTTAATCCAAGTTACCCTCTATATGTGTGCTGAATTTCATTTTAATTTGTAGTATTCGCGTGAAAGATGCGCTGAAAGCGCGTGAAAGCTTTTTTCGAGGGTAGGTGTCAAAATAAAAACACGTGTTTACAACAGCTCTATTCTAAATTTAATAATTTTATTTACAAATTCATTCAATTTTGTATACTAATGTTCTAAATTTCATACCTGGTGTCGCTAGCAGTATTTCCTTTTAAAATTGTTCTACTTTTCAATATATTATGGCACAAAACACAATGGACACAGTAAAACAGTCAATGGTCAACATGACAGTTGCTTTTAACACACGTTTGGAGGAATTTCAACAGCAACTAGATGGAATGAAATCACCTGCAACGGCATCTTCTAGCCCTTCGGCAAAACTTGCTGCAGAATTTGAAGTTTTTCGCACTTTTGTGGTTACTTCCTTAAAATGTTTAACTATACAGGTCGAAACTTTATCAAATCTTTTTGAAAAACAAGAGATGCGTAGCCGGCGGAAGATGTTGCTGGTGCATGGCATACCTGAACAAGCCAAGGAAGATACAACATCCACCGTGGTAAAAGTAATCAGCGAAAACTTGGAGTTGCCAGAGATTAATTCCAATGCGGTATCACTTTGTCACAGACTTGGTTCAGCCAGAAAGGATAAACCACGGCCCATACTAATTAAATTACAAACTGTACCCCTAAGAGACAAGATCTGGTATAGTAAAACCGGTTTCAAGGGCACTGATTACACCATATCTGAATTTCTGACAAAAACTAGACATTCTCTGTTTATGGCTGCTCGTAGTAAGGTCGGTGTCTCAAAATGTTGGACAGTGAATGGGAACATCATGCTGGTGGCTCCTGATGGTTCGCGTCGTCGCCTGCAATCTCAGGCTGATCTAGATGAGTTGCCTGTTGTGGGTGGCTCAGCTGAAGATCCTGCTGCCGTGACGGATCCGCAACGCAAGACGGAGTCAAAAAAGCCTCTTTCTGCTGCCCAAAGAGCTCGAAGACCCAAAGCCAAGTAATTACTGTAACTTAATACTTTAGTCTTCTCATATATATAGTGTTACTTTGACTCGGATTTAAGCTTAGTTATTTATATCTTTGTATAGTTTCTGTTTATATATTGCATTTTCTATTAATTTTAGTTATTATGAGCTATCTTTCGTATGTTTCTTCTACAGATTAGTTAAAACTTGATATTATAATTAGTGATAGTATATGATAAACTTTTATAACAAGTACCCACTGATTTATTTAGAATTTAGATTTTAATTTCTGTTCACCTTTTGTTTACTTTATTTTATTGAAACGTCAATTAACTACTGTGACTTATGTCAAATCAGTGACAATTACGTCTTAATGAGTTCTAGCTACTAGGCTTTTAGTCAGTGTTTATTTTATTTTATTCTTCTTCTTTTTATTTTTATTTTAAGGTAGATAATATTATATGATTTACTTTGTACTCTCAAGTTAATTTGCTATTGTGTCTTTTTGTCTTGAACAAAATATTGTGTTATTTTTATTTTTTATTTTTTATCAATTTATTCTAGATTAGTGTTGCCTTCTTTTAGATAAGCTAGTGGTACAAGGTCAGAGTATTGTAGCTTATTGAATTAAAACTATAATCATATTTTATATATTCAGGTTTATATTTTATTATTTGTTAGTATTTAATATTTATTTATTTATTAATTCATTTGTAGTTGTTTATTATTATAGTTATAAATATATATTTATATATATTTTTATCTTATTTATTTATTTTATTTATACATATTACATTGCATATACTATTATGTCGAACGTTGATACTGATAGTGATGGCACTTATCATTCCCTTCCATTCGATGAACTGGACAGCGACAGCAGTTTTCACAGTACATCCTTTACTCCTTTATCTGAAACTCTTTCCTCCCATTTTACTCCTTACCCTAATAATTTCAATGTAGTGCATATTAATGCACAGAGTATTCCGGCACATTATCCTGATTTATTAACGTCGTTTGATTCCCAACATATCCACGCCATTCTCGTTTCCGAATCCTGGCTTAAGCCTTGCATCCCATCCAACTCCTACTCCTTACCCGGATTCCATCTTATACGCAATGACCGCGAGGGAAGAACAGGTGGCGGTGTTGCTATCTATCTTCGCACGCATATTCCTTACTCTGTTGTGAACTCCTCTCCTCAACCTCCACCAACCGATGCAGCCGAACATCTCCTACTTGAAATAACCCTCTCCCACTCTAAAATTCTCCTTGGCGTCTTTTACTGTCCTCACCTTTCTGTCGACTACTTCGACAAATTCGATATTATCCTTGACCAATTCGTTCCTCTTTATGATCACACCATTTTAATGGGTGACTTTAACACCTGTCTCCTAAAATCCGATGCTCGCTCGCATAAACTATCATCCATTGTCAATTCCTTTAACTTACATATACTCCCTCTTAATCCTACGCATTTCTTCCCAAATTGTGCTCCTTCCCTCTTAGACCTAATCCTAGTTTCCTCTCCTGAAAAAATCTCAAAGTTTGGACAGTGTCCTGCGGAGGGATTTTCCTATCATGATCTTATTTTTGTTTCCTATAAGCTCCGACCTCCCAAACCTAAACGAAAGACAATCCTGCAGCGCAATTTTAGTGGTATTGATGCAGATCGTCTCCTTGATGATGCGTCCGAGATTAAGTGGTCTGTAGTTTTTGAGGCTCAAGACATCGACGAAAAGGTTGACCTCTTCAACGCACTTATAATAGAGCTCTATGATAGGCACGCTCCAGTAAAACCAATAAAAATAAAGCACCGGCCTGCTCCATGGTTAACTCCAGAAATTAAAACGCTGTTAACTGCCAAAGCCAATGCCAAATCCAAACTGCGATCTGACAACAGTGACGCGCTTCGAGAAAAGTTCAAAAGAATTCGAAATCGCTGTAATACATTATGTAGAGATGCACAAAGACGCCACATTCACAAATCAGTCGAGAACGGCGACTCTGCCAAAGTCTGGAAATTCCTCAAATCCCTTGGTATTGGTAAATCCTCACATAATCCCATATCGTCATGCGTAAATTTAGATGGCCTGAATACGCATTTCTCCTCTCATGTGCAAAACTTCGATGCTGATGTTAAAAAGCGAACTTTAAATAAAATTTCCACAAATCCTAATCCTACACATCCTCCGTTCATTTTTAATCAATTTTCTGATTGTGATGTAAAGAAGAACGTACTATCGATAACTTCTAAAGCAGTTGGCAGTGACTGCATTAGCCGTAATATGATCATCCCAATCCTTGATATCATTCTTCCTGTGATAACTCATATCCTAAATTTCTCCGTTAGTTCACATACATTTCCCAGTGCATGGAAGTATGCACACATTATACCTCTTCCAAAACTTTCAAAACCTGCCTCGTTTTCCGATTATCGACCTATTTCCATTCTTCCTTTCCTATCTAAAGTTTTGGAGCGCTTAGTGCAACAGCAGTTAAGTGCCTTCCTTAACAAACATGATCTCTTGAATCCTTTCCAATCCGGCTTCCGTCCCGGTCATAGCACGGTTACTGCTCTCATTAAAGTCACTGACGACATTCGCTTACACATGGATCAAAAACAACTAACGTTGCTAACATCTCTGGATTTTAGTAATGCGTTTAATACAGTTGACCATGACATCCTTCTTAGCATGTTACGTTCTCTTAACATATCTCCAACAGATATTGATTGGTTTCGTAGTTATCTACAGGGACGTCAGCAACGCATCCAAGTTGATAATACTCTTTCTTCTTGGGCTAATGTTACTGCTGGTGTTCCACAAGGTGGTGTGCTTTCCCCTCTTCTTTTTAGTATATTTATAAATTCAATATCCCAGAACATCACTTCTCTCTATCATATGTATGCAGATGACTTTCAAATTTATTGCCACGCAGCGATCGATGATTTGCCGAATGCTGTGACCACAATGAACAACGACATTTCCACTATTGTCAGATGGAGTTTCAATCATGGCCTAAACGTGAATCCCAATAAGACACAAATTATTGTTTGTGGTACGAAATATTTCGTATCCAAGATAGATTGGACTTCTCTGCCAAAAGTTGTAGTTGATGGGGTTGCAATACCATATCGCAACGAAATTAAGTGTTTAGGGATTTGGATCGATTCATGCTTAACTTGGAATAATCAAATAAAGGAAGTGCGTAAAAAGGTTTTCGCTGCTGCTAGTTCTATTCGCCGGCTACGCAACTTTCTGCCAATACCAACTAAAATTGCGCTCGTTCAAACACTCCTTTTACCTATTATAGATTATGCCGACGCGTGCTATCCTGACCTCTTTGAATACCACCTTGACTGCCTTGAGCGCCTTCAAAATTTTTGCATAAGATTTGTGTTTGGCTTGCGCAAATACGATCACGTCTCCGAATTTCGTTCTAAGCTCAAATGGCTTCCCATTCGACTTCGCCGAAATACTCATATCCTTCACCTCCTGTACTGTGTTCTGTTTGATCCGAAAACACCGCAATATTTAAAAGAGAGATTTGAGTTCCTTGTGTCTAATTTACACCCAATTCGATCATCAAATAAGTCTCGTCTGGTCGTACCGGGGCATGTAAATCATATTTTTAATTCTTCCTTTACTGTGCGTGCCATCAGGCTATGGAATGATCTACCATTAGACATAAGAGAAGCTCAATCTCTACTCACATTCAAAACACTGCTGAAGCGATTTTACCTGTCCAAGTCATGAACTCTGATCTACCTGTTTAATTTAAGTTAAATATTGTTGTATTGGTGCTGTCACCGTATGTGTCTGTTTTTCAACTAGTAAGTAGCTCATTTCTATGTGTATGTATATATGTATATGTATGTATGTGTATATATGTATGTATATAATAGGGATGTATATATGTACTTTGTATTTATATTATTTTATCTACGTATACTAATTTTATGTATGTATGTATGTGTATGTAGGTTTATGTAAGTATATGTATGTAGGTATATTATGGATGTATATATGTTCGCTGTGTTTATACTATTTTATTTATGTATTTTAAACTATAAATGCACCTCTTGCCCATAAACTAATACTTACACTGTTTTTCCTTGACCACCAGGTTGTCTGGAAGAGATCGCTGTCTTAGCGATAAGACCGCCTGTTGTGCTCAACTGTGTCTATTTATTTTATATAAGTATTTACTTTTGTAATTTTTATTTATTGGTGCACAATAAAGTATTTTTGTTTGTTTGTTGTTTGTTTGAAAGAGTTAACAAACACACAGATACATAGATACACACACAAATTTTCGCATTTATAATATTAATTAGGATTAGCTTTCTTGCGTTCCTCTTCTTACTTTCGTGAAATAGTAACAAACACACACACATACACATACTCACAAACTTTCGCATTTATAATATTAGTAGGATGCATAGGATAGGATAATAGTAAACATTTACAGCCGTTACCTAGAGCAACAGTAACTAGGGAACTAAATTGTTCATTTCGTAGCGGTGAGCCGGTGAACACTGTACATCGCTACGAATAATAATTCGTTGCCCATTTCAGTCGTATGACGTATCTATACCATTATGTAAAGGTCCTGAAGGAACTGTAGGAACTAAATTCTGCGTCCAATATGTATTCACGAACATGGTTTTTTTTTAATTTAAAACACCTAATTGAAAAACGATTAATCAAGGACATTAAAAAACGAAACAATATTAATTGGACTTTATCAATTCACAAAATAATCTACTGAAATATATTTGTTTTCAAAAGAGGCACGCAATTCCGCAAAATGATTACGTCATGATTAACGTGACAGAACGACACCATCACTACCCCCTACGTACAATAAAATGATGTAGGGTAGAGGCACAGAATACATAATAGTAGCTAAACGCTACAGAACGGACACTCCGCCTCCTGCCAAAATTAAACACTTACCTCACCCCTCACAATCACGCAAGAGATGGACCGCATTTTTCTGAAAGGACAATACGCAACGAAGATTGACAACATTAATCAAATTGACTTCGATTTGTGATTATCGTTTTTCGTAGAAAATGGTAGGATATTGTGCTGTTTACGGATATGTATTTCATCAGAAAAACGCGAATTTCTTTACGCTAGTCACAATTGTCCAACCATAAAGCGTTAACACACACATTTGCAGTCTCTACAGTGTGACTGTCAAAACGATAATTTTGTATGGAGTGTCCGGGGTGTGGTAGAGGTAATGAGAGTCATGTCATATGGTAGAAAATTTAAAAATAGTGACCAGCTGTAAGCTGTAACAGTTCAAAAACCTTCCTGAACGGCGCTGGTGTAGACGAAGGGTATGCCGAGTAAAAAAAAATAATGTTATTGTCGACTAAAGCAGACCTATTTATTGAAAATTTCAATTACTTGCGTAGTAAATACAAAATAATGTAGTAAATCCTTGTTATGTAGCTAAAGCTTTGCAACGAGGTTTATGTCTTTGGAAACTAGATGGCGTTGCGTAAAAGTTCAACAATTCTCTATTCTTAATATATATTTATTTATAATAGGTATGTAGTGGTTAGGGAGCCAGGTGCAAATTGGGTTCATTATTTCCTCTCAAGAGATAATTCGTCAGAAGCATCAGAGTATAGTATTATAAAGCCTCGTGAACGTCAGCTGGCGCTCGGTTGGGGGGGTGAGCGGTTGTAGCCTCCCACGCACGTAGGAAAAAAAAATACATTCATTCATTTCCTCTCAGCTAAAAATTTGTCAAATTGTAGCTAACCCAATATCTCAACGAAAAAAAATAATCAGCTGGTTACAACGTGGTGTATTGTACGTCAGCTGGTGTCTCGAACATGAAAAAAGAACAATTATTTTCCGTGATTTCCTCTCAAACAAAAATTTACCTGATGATAGCTTATATGTAACTGTGGATAAATATATAAGTCAGCTGGCTGTATCTTGGTGGAAAAACCGTCAGCTGATACTTTGAAAGTTATTACATAGGAGTTAGACAGAAGCATCTATTGCCAATTTATATGCATCAGCTGACTAGGTTTTCCTCAACTTATTGCTAGCTGATTTTTTAACCGACTTCAAAAAAAAGGAGGAGGTTATCAATTCGGCCGGTATGTTTTTTTTATGTATGTTCAAACAAACAAACTCAAAATCAAACATTCATTTATTCAATTAGACTACTATTTAGTAGCACTTTCGAATCGTCATTACATAGTATTTTTAACATTTACCACCGATTCGGAAAGCAGTATCTATGGAGAAGAATCGGCAAGAAACTCCATAGTTGCTCTTTTAAATAATGTCAATAAATTTACATAATATGTAACTTATATCTACCTAACTACATAATATGCCAAAGAACTGTCCTGTGGTTTTTACGCGACAACCCTCCATGGGTCTTTATCGTCCATATATTCCTGAATACTGTAGTACGCTCTCTGAACTAGTACATTTTTTATGTAAGTTTTAAATTTAGAACTTTAATATTGTGAGGAATTCTATTGTATAAGCGTATACCTTGACCCATAAATGAATTTTTAACTTTAGCTAATCGGAAAAATGGCATTTCAATTCTATTCTTGTTCCTTGTGCCATAATCGTGTCTAAGTCAGAGCTTTTGTGTACGTGCAAGATATTATTAAATATATACTGTGATGGTACAGTAAGGATACCAGTATTCTTAAAATGATCTCTTAGTGAGTCCCGAGCACGTAAATTATATTATATAGAGCGAATGGCTCTTTTCTGTAAGATAAAAATAGTTTCTATATCTGCAGCCCTGCCCCACAGTAGAATTCCATAGGACATAATGCTATGAAAGTAGCTGAAATAAACCAATCTAGCCGTATCTTCATCGGTGAGATGCCTTATTTTTCGGACTGCATATGCAGCAGAACTGAGCTTACCTGCAGCGGTGTTGACATGGGCTCCCCACTGTAGTTTCTCGTCCAAACCGTTCACCGATTACTCCGAGGTTTCTGAAACGATTGACGTGATTCTTTTTTTTTTGTTTGATGCGGAATGGTGTCGAATTGGTCCCATAAAAATTCGGATTCGGATTTATTCGGATAGGCCCAGTAGTTTTTATTTTATGAACATTTTTGTCTAATCTCGATGACTTAATTGAAATGAAGCAAGTAAAGTTGATTCACTTCCTGGTAACCGATTGAGCTGAAATTTTGTATACGTATGTAAATTGGATAGCGATGAAACATTATCATGATATAGAGCTGATTTGATGATGGAATCGGAAGGTGGCCATAGGAACTCGGTAATATATTGACTCAACTTTAGGTATCGAGTTTGCGCTCGTTGGATTCGTGTTGAAATATACACTAAAAAGTATTAAATAAAAATAACTACGTTAATCATTGATCTTTTTTAGACGATTAAATCCGTACATATGGCAAACAAACTCTTCATTTAACATTTATTAACATTTACGAGAAATTCAATCTGACTTTATGTTGACGTCCTGCAAAACTTACATCGTTGGTATATAACGACTCTGATAATGAATCGGAAAGAGAGGAAAGTGACTCAAGCCAGAGCGAAAACGAATAAATCATATTGTTCTCATTATCATGTTTTATCAAGTTTATATAATAAATATTATTTATCGAGTAACTAGTTCATTTATTGCTAATTGATTATTTAATTATTTAAATATATAAAATTATTTGATTTCATACTTATTCGTTTCAAAAATATTGATACTGAATGTTTATTTCAACTTAACTCTTATATTGAAGCGCAATGTCGAATAATTAAAGATACGTCATTTCCTCTCAGATGAAAATTTGTGAGCTGATTGTTAATATACTGATGCGATAAATAAAAAAAATCAGCTAGCAATAAGTTGAGGAAAACCTAGTCAGCTGATGCATATAAATTGGCAATAGATGCTTCTGTCTAACTCCTATGTAATAACTTTCAAAGTATCAGCTGACGGTTTTTCCACCAAGATACAGCCAGCTGACTTATATATTTATCCACAGTTACATATAAGCTATCATCAGGTAAATTTTTGTTTGAGAGGAAATCACGGAAAATAATTGTTCTTTTTTCATGTTCGAGACACCAGCTGACGTACAATACACCACGTTGTAACCAGCTGATTATTTTTTTTCGTTGAGATATTGGGTTAGCTACAATTTGACAAATTTTTAGCTGAGAGGAAATGACTGAATATATTTTTTTTTCCTACGTGCGTGGGAGGCTACAGCCGCTCATCCCCCCAACCGAGCTCCAGCTGACGTTCACGAGGCTTCATAATACTATACTTTGATGCATTTTACAAATTACCGCTTGAGAGGAACTTGGTCATAAAATCTGCTGCTGGCTCCCTAACTATAGGTACCTAATATATTTACTTAAACCTTCTGAAATTTACATGCATGAACTTACTTTAATTTTATGCCAAGAAGGGATAGATAAGAACCAACCTGTTTCAGCAAAATAAAATTATAAAATTTGTCTGTGTTTTATTTTCAAAGGTTCTATACATCTCTAGTTAGTTAGCTATTTTGACAACATGAGTTTACAAACATACCGACATTTTTATTGATTATTATATCATCATCCTAAACTTTTTAATAGAGGGTACTTATGCATTGATACAAGCTTACAAAGTTCATTGTTTTTACATAAATACCTAAATATAATAACGTTGTGAAAAATTTTTTATTTAAAAGTAAAAGTTGAACTTTTCTAGCCCTTTAATTTCAATAAATAATTTTTATAAAGTTATAAATTTTATATATATACTAGCTTTTAGCCCGCGGCTTCGCCCGTGTTTTCAGAGAAAACCCCGCATAGTTCCCTTTCCCGTGGGATTTCCATGATAAAACCTATCCTATCTCTCAAGTTGGATCGAACTGCACATGGTGTGCGAATTTTATTATAATCGGTTAAGTGGTTTAGGAGTCCATTGAGGACAAACATTGTGACACGAGAGTTATATGTATTAAGATATACATACACATATACATACTTTTACATATATATTATATACATATACATACATACTTTTTTTGGAAATCATCACGTTTCGTACGCGTGGTTCAATGATCATATCTCTTTGTTTTAAAATTGATATTATAATAATATATAATTAGTGAACTTAGGTCGTACACTTCTAACCATTTGATAGTAGTTCTGTTATCAATTTTAAAGGGCAACCTCTTAGCCTTAAGTATTTTGCCAAAATTATTTAGGTAAATTGATTAAGGATTTTTTATAATCATGAGGTAATTATTAAATTTAGTTTTTAAAGAATCTAAACTTTTAGATCTATACTAATATTATTTTACATTAGAAAGCTGCATCTTCACTGAGCAACATAGGCTATATTGCATTTTCAAAAAAATTTGAGATCCTTACCAAAAAATTTAATAATGTAACCCAAGGGGTAAAATAAAAATTCTGTCATCGCGTGCGCTGCGGAATCTATTCCTTGAATTACGAGGATGGTTCTTATGAAAAAAAAACGTAAACATGTAGGTACCACGGGTGAAGCCGGGGCGGACCGCTAGTATATTATAAAGCACACAAAAGACGGATACAACACGGGTTTACAAAATTTATGTTATAATATCATCTAACATATTAATATTAATTAATTAATTAATTAATTAATTAATTAATTAATTAATTAATTAATTAATAATTAATATATTATAAAGGCGAAAGTTTGTAAGTATGTATGGATGTTTGTTACTCTTTCACGCAAAAACTACTGAACCGATTACAATGAATTTTAGCACACATACAGAGGGTAACTTGGATTAACACATAGGATAGTTTTTATCCCGGAAATCTCACGGGAACGGGAACTATGCTGGTTTTCCCTTGAAAACGCGGGCGAAGCCGCGGGCGGAAATCTAGTGTAGATATACATTATAAATAGCAGACATAACCCATATAATTTGTCCTCAAAGTACTTTTAAACTGACTCAACGTGAATTTAATAGTGCAAATATTTAAAAAAATAATATATGTACTTAGTATAGTGTTAAGTCGCTAAATTTACTAACCTTCGTTTAATTCTATATATAAGTATAAGCTAATAGAAAAACCTTGCACTACTTGCTGAAGATATAATATAAAAATATTAGGTATATCTCATAGGTAGGTATTCCCATTCGAATAAATGCAATATTTTACAAGTAAATCACATCTTTTAATAAATATCTATTTTTTAAGGAAACTGCTTGCTTGCAAAAAAATTAAAATAATAATAAACAATCTTAATTACAGAAAACATAACTTAAAACAACTGTACATTTAATGTGAATCTGTGTAACAACAAAATGTGATAACAAAGGTAATTTATGAGATAAACAAACTTATAATAATTATAGGTAACTATTTGATTATCCTGTGCGTTACATTAACCTCTTGAAGTAATCTTAGTAATAGCTTTTAAATATTATCCATAATTTAAAATGGAAACATATACATATACCCAAAAAACTTTTAGACAGGGTTTAACTTTAAGCGTGGGTTCTCTTTATTCCATCAGGCCCCGGAATCACACACAATAGAAAATCTATTGTGTCGTGGCCGTTCGGGGCTCAATGGGTTAATATGGTTTTGTCGTATTTCACATAGACAACTATTGAAGTGACAGATCCCTGGTTTAAAGTTAGACGGTGTTCAAATTGTTTTGTGGTAATACCAAAATAATTTAACCGGAATTTCAGCGTTAAATTTAAAGACTACGGCAGAATAACGGTTATGGTTTTGTATAATATTATGTAGATATTTATCTGTAGCATGATTTTGCATGTATAGTTAGGTAGAGTTAAGCTTGAGAGTGGTATGATTATTGAAAATAAAAAATATTGTCCCTTAAGGCGTGAATTCAACGAGTTTTCTTTAAAACTATGAAATGGTAGTAAATATGTTAAATAGTAAGTAGTAATTATTAATTAAAAATCTGGTTTAAACGAGCTTTTTACTTTTACAATAACTAAGAATTAACAACTTTTAAAACATGATTACAATTACGGCAAGTTGAGGATTACACATAGTTTATATCATACGAATTTTCCGCCCGTGCCCACTCCACCTAGTCAAAGGAAAACTCGTTTTCCCGAACTCGTTCAAAGTTCCCGTTCCCGTGGGATATCTATACTAATATTATAATGCTGAAGAATTTTTTGTTTGTTTGTTTGAACGCGCTAATCTCAAAAACTACTGGTCCGATTTGAAAAATTATTTCGGTGTTGGAGCCCATTTATCGAGAAAGGTTATAGGCTATATATTATCATCACGCTAAGACCAACTAGTCCGGTATTTGAAAACCTATCCTATATCCTTTTTCAAGTCTCAAATTATCTTTGAAAAAAAAAACATCCAAATCGGTTCAATGGTAAAATTGTGATGAAGAGACAGCCAGTTTCGCAGTTTTTTGTAGAGATCATTAATATTGGATACTAGCAGTCCGCCCCGGCTTCGCCCGTGGTACATTTTTACGTTTTCTCTACGTAAGAACCATCCTCGTACTTCAAGGAATATAATAAAAAAAGAATTAACGAAATCGGTTCAGCCGTTCTCAAGTTATGCGCTTACCAACACATTTTGGGATTCATTTTTGTATTATAAGAAGATTATTATTAAGTCCAAGGGTGCTCTTTTAAAATAATTTATTTATTTAATCACGTGATAGCACACATGGTATTTAAGATAAATTTCTATACAGATTCCAAAATATCACTTAGTAAAAATATTTCTTTTATCTGGAGTTGAATGACGGCGAAAAGAAGGCAACAGCCAATAATTGGGTCGTATTATGTTTTAACTAGTTAATTAAATTATTATGAATCGTTAATATAATTTTAAAGTCATTATAGGTGGTACTTTTTGTAGATATATCGGATCGTTTAAGTTCTGTGCCATTTTTTATTAAGTACAGTCTTTAAGAACCTCAAAACATACATACAATTAATTATTTGTTATTATTACAATCTACTACGAATTATAACTGATTTATAAAATTCATAATGAATTAATAGGTAGGTATAAAACAAAGTCGCTTTCTCTGTCCATATGTCCCTATGTATGCTTTAATCTTTAAAACTACGCAACGGATTTTGATGCGGTTTTTTAATAGATAGAGTGATTCAAGAGGAAGGTTTTATTATATTTTATTAGGTTTTAGGCAAAGCGGGCGAAGCCGCGGGCGATAAGCTAGTATTTTATAAAATCGGCTACAATACATATATTGATTTTTCACTTACGATATTTTCAACAGTTTTCATAATTTTCATTTTACCACCATTAGAAATTCAATAAAAAGGTGAAATGTAAAATCGTTAATCTCAAAGGTAAATATTAAAACGACCTTCACGAACCGGCGGCTTTTCTCGGGAGACAATCAGAGATGACGCAAACGAATCACTTCCTTTCTAAGCATATTGTATCAACCGATTTATTTACAATTTTTAAATAATTGAAAACATTAAAAATATCTGTGAGTCATATTTATTTAAATTCAGATAATAAACACTATTTCCACGCATGATTTCTCGTTTACGCAGATATACTTCTTATTTTTTTCGGAATCCTAAATAATATTCCTATTATAAATGCGAAAGTTTGTGAGGATAGACTTATGTGTATGTGTGTGCATGTTTGTTACTCTTTCACGCAAATACTACTGAACCGATTACAATGAAATATAGCACACATATTTGAGGGTGACTTGGATTAACACATAGGATAGGATTTATCCCGGAAACCCCACGGGAACGGGAACCATGCGGGTTTTTCTTTGAAAACGCGGGCGAAGCCGCGAGCGAAATATACACAAGTAATGGATTATTTTGATTGGTTTTAATCACTTAACTTTAATATGATTCATCATCATCATCTAAGCCTTAGTCCCATTTATTTGGGGTCGGCACATCTAACACTTCTTTTTTCTCTTTTTGTCGGGTTTTTGCAGTTTCAGGCAGGCCTTTCGTCAGTAGATCTTTGTTAATGGTCGAATTCCAGTTGGTCGGTGGACGGCCTCTTCCATTTTTTTTTTGTTTACCGTAGTCAATTAATAACTCTAATACGATTAATTCGGGAATTTCTTACTTTAGTCTTCTTAGTAGATAGCAATAACAATTATCTTCTATATTATATTTAACAATTGCAGTAAATAGTATACTTCTGTAGGTATCATTGCATGCTGTGTTTGCCTGTAAGTGTTTGTTACATTTATCATGTATATTTTTGTGTTTCAATCTTTGTATTGAGTAAAATGTAAACAAACGTTGGTAAACCAATAAATAAATAAATAATAGAATGACATTATTTAATTGAATAGAGTTGCATTAATTTTCCATAATATGTTTGAGTAATATATATCTACAGATTGACAGATTGTTAATAATGTTGACAACGGAACAATCACTTATACTCGGCTCGGCGAATGATGATTCCTATCTGACAGTTATTCTCAAGAGACAAACTTGTAATGGCGTCACCATTAAATAAGAAACGTATTGGAGGCGTCTAAAAATGTCATTTATTATTTTTTACGTAGCTTTATACCAATACAATGATATTCCGTTGGCATTATAACAATTCTTAACATTTACGAGAAATTATTCCAATCTAACTTTACGTTTACATCCTGCAAAACTTACATCGTTTGCATTTATCGACTAGTGCGGAAAGTATCGATAAACAAATGTCGATAATGGAAATGAGTTCATATTTTTAAAACCGAAATCGAACCAAATAGTGAGACTAGACTTGAAAAATATCCATTTACAAAAGTTTTTCAGACAAATTAAATGGGGACATCCATTTTCATAATATAATATACCTACACTAGCGCATACGTGGTCAACGGGTTAAAAATTAAGAGAAAATGATAAGGTGCATTTTTATGTTTTGGAAAACTTTCGTTTTACTTACCTACTTAATCTATGCTAAAAAATTTAAATCAATACAACAACAACATAATAGACGTTAAAGATGTTAGTTTCTAATATTTGTAAAAACATGTTTACCGACGTGGCTGAATGCAAGCCACGCATCATCACTATCACTACATAGTATAAAACAAAGTCGCTTTCCCTGTCCCTATGTCCCTATGTCCCTATGTCCCTTTGTACGCTTAAATCTTTGAAACTACGCAACGGATTTTGATGCAGTTTTTTTTAATAGATAGAGTGATTCAAGAGGAAGGTTTATACGTATAATAACATCCGTTAAATAGTGGAGAAGTACTGTTATTTTTGAGGTTTCTAATGTGATGTCGTAAAAAATTACATTTTTTCCGCTCACATTGCAAACGCAGGCTGAACCCTACGAGTTTTATCAAAATAATGTACTAAGTATTATACACATTGAAAAGGTCTACAGAAAAGTCCGCGATGGTATATGTCTGTCTCTTATGGATAACCCACAATAACTTTTTTTTGTCATTTACTTTTTACGACAAATAATGGCTAATTTTCGATGCGATTTTAACTAATACAGCATTAATCCTTAACCAATTAAATACCTTGAATACATTGTTCATTTAATATAGATCTATATATGGCCTTTTACACCGTATGATTTAAGTGAATATTTTCGAAGATATTACATATTTAAAAATTGCGGGACGTAGCGTTTGCGGCGGTACCGGCCGGCCGCCCGGCTATCTATTTTATACCCGTGCGAAGCCGGAGCGGGCTGCTATGTTTTTATATACAACGTTCACAGTTTTTCTGTAGTGTTTTTAGTATCAGCATTGCACCCGTGCGAAGCCGGGGCGGGTCGCTAGTTTGCCTATAAAATAGTAATGTGTCGATACGACCATACGAGCAATCACTAAGACGAACTGTCATAGGGATCAAGGTTCGCCGTGCCGAGTATAACTACAAATTAATTTTAAAGGTACATTTATTTTTATCTGAAGTAAACAAACCCAGCATTTAAACACAAAAAATCCCTACTTATTTTCTATAAAAACAAATAAACATGAAGATTTTAAATGTTACTATCAAGTATCAACCCTATTGGCATACAAAATTTAATGAAAATAGGTCCAGCCGTTTTGGAGCAGTATTGGTAACTAAACAGTGTGATACGAGAAATTTATATATTAGACACTAGCTGTCCCCTGCGGTTTTACCCTCAGTGCTCCGCTCCTGTTTGTCTTAGCTTGATTATACATATATAGCCTATAGCCTTTCTCGATAAATAGTCTAACTAAAACCGAAAGAATTGTTCAAATCGGACCAGTAGTTCCTGAGATTAGCGCGTTTAAACAACAAACAAACTCTTCAGCTTTATAATATTACTAGTTTAACGCCCGCGACTTCGCCCGCTTTGTCTAAAACCTATAATAAATTATACATATACTAAAACCTTCCTCTTGAATCACTCTATCTATTAACCGCAAACCGCATCAAAATCCGTTGCGTAGTTTTAAAGATTTAGGGTGCACTCACACACATCAGTCACCGTCACGGCACGTCACCGGACAGGATTTAAAAAAAATATGTATCAATAGTTCTAGTATGACTCTGTTCCCACACGACAGTCGCCGGCACGAAATCTATCAGTGACGTCACCGGTCAGGCACGTCAAATAATCTTTCCATACATGTACCATACTTTTATCCCCACTCACCCGGTGCCGTCACGTCTCAGTTCAGTCAGCGTCGTGCTACCGTCAATTGCTACATGTTCTCTAGCGTGACACACGTCTAATCACTGACTAACCTGATGTATGTGTTCAATGATTCAGTCAAACCGGCGACGTGACTGACGGACAACATGACGGTGACTGGTGTTTGTGGATACGTACACAAACCGTCACCGATCAGTCATCGGTGACTTGACGGTGACTGATGTGTGTGAGTGCACCCTTAAGCATACAAAGGGACATAGGGACAGAAAAAGCGACTTTGTTTTATATTATGTAGTGATAGTATTGATTAGTACCTATAGATTAGCAACCAATCGTCCCTGCACACAATTACATTACCTAGTAAACAAAACAAATTAAAACGCAACATATTGTAGTATCTCTGAGTCCATTGTCCAAGCGTTACTATCTCTGACCTCAGATACCGAGAAGAATGCATTAAGATATCTTCAGATCTCACGGAACACCCCTAAGACCCTTTCCACATGTGAGTGATAAAGTTTTTAAAATAACTACTTCTCAATTATATGAATACTATCTCATTGTACACTGTGTTTTTGAAGCAAATAATAGTTTTTTGTGATTTTTATTTTTTATTTTATTTTTTACTAACTGGGCTCCGCGGTTTTACCCGCAGTGCTCCGCTCCTGTTGGCCGTAGCATGATTATATATAGCCTATAGCCTTCCTCGATTAATAGGCTATCTAACACCAAAAGATTTTTTTAAATCGGACCAGTAGTTCCCGAGATTAGCGCGTTCAAACAAACAAGAACACCCTTCAGCTTTATAATATTAAGTAAAGATTATTATCACTGCGGTTCTACTACTACTAATCTTAATATATATAAATCTCGTGTCACAATGTTTGTCCTCAATGGAGTCCTAAACCACTTAACCGATTATAATAAAATTCGCACACCATGTGCAGTTCGATCCAACTTGAGAGATAGGATAGTTTAAACATGTAGGTACCACGGGCGAAGCCGGGACAGACCACTAGTAAGTAATATATAATAGTAATATGAAATGTATTTACGCATGTATTTTGTCGACCATAATAAAAGGTATAAACTTTAATATAAGTGAATAGTTATTGTAATAGAGTAAAAATTAAAGAGTTATCATTGGTAATAAAAAAAATATTGGATACCTACATAAAATAAGAATAAGAGTAATGCCTAGTAGTCCAAGATCCCAGAGCCGTAAGACACAATTTATTTTCTAAAGCATATAAGTTTCGGTTCACAGTAGTCTAGAATAGAATAGAATAGAATAGAATAAGAATTTATTCGCAGTAAAAATCAAACACATAAACAAAAAAAATACACAAGAGAAATAACAGTTTACTACGAAAAGGCTATGTACTCAGCATATGGTGGAAGCAGTGACTAAAAGGCCAGTGCTTTCACCGCTGTTTTTCAGCCATTCACCACTCAGTCTCTAGTGTACTTTTTAATATCTGAATGTTTGTGGAGCTCTACCAGTGAAACCTGCGCCACCTGAGCCAAAACGTTTATCAGACGCTTTAAAGCTCAAATAAACGAACTTAATTTATTTTTAAATATCTGATTTTTGGATATGTTATTAAGATAACTATTACAATATTATATTTAATTAGTCAGACAAATTGCAATGACCAAACATCCCCTAAACACCAAAATTACTCAACCATAAGTATGACCGCGAGTTAGGATAGGATATTTTTGAAATACTGGTAAAGACCTCCTCAGAAATGGAAGATATGAGACGAAAAATTTTTTATATAGAGCTTAAATCGTAATTATTTTGTTGTTAGAAGATAAATATTTGTATTGGCCTGATGTAAAAGAGCACGTGAATGTATATACTGGGGACAAATTGTTATTTTAAACTTTGCGCTGCAGGGTTGTCACAAACTTAAAAATATTTATACCGATCCCGAGGGTTACCTTATTATAAAAATTACCTTAAAAAGTCTTGTGTTTCTAGAGGTATAAATATAGAGATCATATTTCTTTCAGATAAGATATTTTTTTTAATAATTTTCAATGGAAACATGAATCAATTAAATACATTTTTGAAGACTGTAATTCTATTCCTTCGAGTACTAAAATTGAAATAGTTAATATGTGTGCCATGTCAGTGGTAATAATGTAATAAAGTTATGATATTTTAGTTCTTAATAGAATTTAATCAAATTCATAATTCAGTAGGTATATTGGTGAGTTTTTGCATAATATGCAAATTTTATATATTTTAACAATGATCGAATATTGAAAAAAATTGGAATAAATATAAATAAAACCATTCAAATAATGTAATTATGTGTTTGAATATAATATTATAACCTTTTCCTGAATATTGTGAACCAGATTGTTAATTTTTTGTTGGAAATGGTTTTGGCCGGAGGTGTCTATAACAGCTCCTTTGATTGCTTCTATAGTTAGTTAAAAGTTTAAAACTGTTATAAATACACAAAAAATGTTGTGTGGTTTTATGAAACCACGGTAAAAGTGAAACTTAGGCACAAAATTATCGTATTTGTACGATAATTATCGTACGGTTCGACCGTCACGCGCTACACAGACCAAAAAGTTTGAGACGATGTAATAAAAGTTTCACTTTAAAAATATTTTAGATAGATAAATAGATAGAAGCTTTCTTCCGAGGATGTGTAATTACAAATTCTAAATTAAAAACCTTAAATTTGAACCCCTAAAACAAAATCTCAACGAATTCAATCACCAAAAATAATATTTCGGAAACTCTACCATTTTTCAATTTCTAATAGAAATAAGAAATATGGTAAAAGTGACAACCCTACTACACCTGGACCTACCAACAACCGTACCATGTGAATAGGGGCTTAGTTTTTACATGAGAAAATTTGCGCCATAAAACCGCGGGGTTGACAGTGCATCATTCAGTTGCGATCCGACGTCCGACGCGAGCGTGTCTCCTAACAATGTATACGCGAGTGGTCGTGTTCTTCATGCTTGTTAGCGTAAATATTACGTGCTGGGGGCAGACGGGTGCTTGCGCGAATTGTGCGAACGGAGACCTAAGTGTCGCAGAGCTGACGGAGGCGAGGATACAGTTCGTTAAGCAGCAGATCTTGAAGAAGCTGCGGCTTAGTAAGAAGCCTGCTGTGGCGGTGCCGGTCAACAGTCTTCCGATGCCGGTCGCACAGGGCCAGACGCTGAGCCACGGGACGGATAAACCGCCGGAGTTTGATGATTATTATGGCAGAACGGAGCAGAAGATTATTTTCCCTGTTGAAGGTAAGTGTATACTTATTACGTAATGAAAGCAACCAAGTTTTGATTTATACAATAGCTGTAATTTTCACTCTTATTATTCACATAAAAGATTGCTCTATCTTGGACATAGATCAATATGAACTCTTAACGAAATGACCAAAGGTAGAGCAAGTTTTTTTCTTAAGTGAAAAGGTATTAAGGCTTAAAAGGTATTTTTAATTTAATACAATAACAAACAATAAAAAAAACATATTATAAAGTAACTAGGTAGTCTTGACTCTATATTCCATTAATTTATTACTTATGTCATGTAGAGATGATGGTAAAGGGATGAACTTAAAGCTGTTAAGCTTTCTAAGTTACTACATCATTATACCAATTTATTTCAGAAAAGAAATAGAGATCAGATTAAATAATGCAATTTGAATATCATACAAATGAAAAGTTAAAAATATGTTTTAATTATATTGTGTATACGTGAAGTATACATAATCCATCCATTTTCCTATGATCTCTATATTCGCAATTAATTCCTGGTGACAAACTTACGGACTAAATTACAAGCAATATTATAACAAACCTTTTTATAGCAAGTCGTGTGTACTCTACTTGCCACCTAGAGCCTAAGTTCATGGAAGATATTGACAAGATGGCTTGTATAGGATCTTTAGTATTTTATATTGATAAGAAAAATTTTATTGAGCTTTCACAATGGTGAAAATTGTTTCAAAATTTTGTGTGGTTTAACAGTCAACGATAAACAGATGGTTTCTCAATATATAAAAGAACAGTAAAAATCTCTACATCTAATGTATTTTTATAAACTCACTAGTCTTACGCATGACCATATATATATGTGAATCAACATAATGACAGATAAACTATGATACCTATATATAATGCCTTGATTGATAACACGTTCGATAAGTTTATTTATATCGATAGCGATCATCCTAGTATTAAATACTTGTTTCCGCGTGGAATGTAGGAATTTCATGTTTTTATGGAATACCTAAATATAGGATTAATTGTGTTTATAATTAGAACGTCAATCTAGGAATCTAGTATCTATAATTAAACTAGCTTTCCGCCCGCGGCTTCGCCTGCTTGATCGAAAACTTAAGAGTATATCCTAAGACCTTCCTCAAGAACCACTATCTATTAAAAAAAGCATCAAGATCTGTTCCGTAATTTATAGGTCTAAGCATACAGACATACAGAGGGCGGAAAGCGACTTTGTGTTATACATACTATGTAGTGATGTAGTCTAGAAGAATTTTAAGTTAAGATTACCTATTTTTGAAACAAGTTTAAAGTATAATTTAAAATATTAACATTTATAACAAAAAATACATAATTTTCTAAGTAAAATATTATAAATAATAATAGTTTTTTTTATTATAATTAGATGTTTTAATTTGTACATTTTAATCGTGTGAAGTGTAATCTAAATTTTAATTATTATTTTTTCATAAACGACAAAAACAAAACAAAACTAAGCATTAGTGTGCTCGTATATTGTTAATGTTTTTTTTTATTCTATCTCAGATTTATTAATTCAAATTATAAGCCAATTAAGATTAGATATAATATCTACTTAAAGATGACGAATCAGTATTAAAATATTTTGGACATTATCTCGGAAAATACTGAGAATGAAATTCAGGATAAAAAAATGTTGGTCTGTTCATCCCATATCTACGGAATGATGCAACACATTCCGATCATCTCGTCAGTTCACCTGTTGAACTTTGGACCCAAATAATATTGATTATACGTGCATTTTTATTTATTTTATTTTACAGAATTTGCGTTTTGTGTATTTTAATAAACAAATATGGACTTTGGTCTAACAGGTGACGTCTACATGTCTGGTGCAATTTGTTTTAGATAATAGACTATTATTAAAACACTAACTTTTTTCACGCGACTCCAGTCACATAATTCTATTAAAAGAAGATAGCGTGATTATAGCATACATTATATTTTCTAGATAATATATTCAGGAGACTAGTAGTGCCTCTGAATTTACCCGCATTGCTCCGCTCCTGTTGTTCTTAGCGTGATTATATAATATGTATAACCAATAGCTACTTCGATAATAGGACTATCTAACAGTGAAATAATTTTTCAAATCAGACTTGTAGTTTCTTAGATTAGCACATTCAAACAAAAAAATATTTAACTATAAAATATTAGTATAGATTTAAAATGTTTCAATTTTTCGTGCCCGTTTCAAGTTATCGAGTTATAGATTGTAAAATAATGTAGAGGTAGAAAGAAATCAGTATTATATTGATAATAATATCTTTAAATTCGTCATTTTATTGTAATCATCCGTAAATTTTTACACAGCGCGTGTTCATTAATTGAATAGATTATCTTCTAGACAGAGAGACAGAGGTCCTTAAGTTTATCATATCTGTGGAATGTTTTCAAACAATTTTTTTTTACATTTTTACATATTTTCGTAGATATGTCATTTTTTGTAATCTATTTGTTTTTTTTAATGTTTTGTGGTTATAAGGTGTGATTTTGATCACGTACGTTTTATCTCTTGTTTATCTTACAGGACAGATACAACAAATTTAATTTTTTTCATTTTTAGTTAGTTCGATTCCCGGTCGAAGCAAGAGGATTTTCGAAAATCTTTGAATGCAGTTCTATTTCTTTTTAAAAATAATGGAATGTTTCCTTTCAGCAAAATTTGATATCTGCAGTAGGTATTTCTAGTTCCTACTTCCCATCGAAAATTTCCAGGGCCCATCGAAAATTTCCAGGGCCTATCGAAAATTTCCACACTGTATATGAGATAATATTGAAATTGCAATTATTCTAAACACCCTTACCCTATTTTTAGAAGTAGGTATTATTACCTGTAAATATTCAAATTATTTTTTTTTCATTAGATCGCTTTCTCTCTCTCTGAACTTATAACTTAGATTTTTTATATAAGTTTTAAATTTAGAACTACTAAACTCTTTAATACTATGAGGAATTCTATCATGCATCGTAAACGTGAAAGGAAACCTTCAACAAATTAATATAAATACATTTCTCACGTATATTTAGCAAATACATCTTAAATTCACTGAACAAACAGTAGATTATCTTTTACCAATACGATAGCTGTGCCCCGCGGTTTTACCGGCATTCTATAATATATAGTCTTCCTGTTGGTCTTAGCGTGATAGATAATATATAGCCTTCCTCGATAAATGGGCTATCTAACACCGAAAGAATTTTTCAAATCGGACCAGTAGTTCCTGAGCGCGTTGAAACAAACAAACTCTTCAGCTTTATAATATTAGTATAGATATGTTACGTTTTCAGTTGCATTGCGTATTTTTATTTATTTTGAAAGTTAAATAAAGAATATAAATCTTATGCATTATGTCTCTACATAATGCTTATTTATTCAATAACTAGCTTTCCGTCCGCGGCTTCGCCCGCGTTATCAAAGAAAAACCCGCATAGTTCCCGTTCTCGTGCTATTTCAGGGGTAAAACCTCCTATGTGTTAATCCAAGTTACCCTCTATCTGTGTCCTAAATTTCATTGTAATCGGTTCAATAGTATTTGCGTGAAAGAGTTACAAACATACACATACATCCATCCTCACAAACTTTCGCATTTAAAATATTAGTAGGATATGATTGGATAAATTACTTGGATAAACCAATATAATATAATAATACAATTTTGCACGAAGCCGGTTCATATATTTTGTATATATTACCTATTTGTCCATAAAGTAGCTCTAGTAAGCAAACAAATATCGAAGCATATATTTGTCGAATTTATTTGAAACTTCATACTAAATGTGTATGCAATTGTTACTACAGGCATCTGCAGCCAGAAACTAGATCGTAATTTTTCAGTCAAATAAAATATCTCGAACTACGCATTCTTTTTTCTACAGATGTTTTTTAACCATTTAAATTAAAGAAAATTACTTGAACAGCATCATAACATCAAATAGTTTATTTATTTATTTATTTAACCATTTATTGTAAGATTGTACCACACCATTACAATGTACAGTAGGTATATATATTTGTATGTTAACATTAAAATGTACAGTATATAAAGGTATTTATATGAATGCGAGGTAAAGTACAAAAGGTGACCTTATCGCTTAAAAGCGATTTCTTCCAGGCCTATGTTTATGTGTGATAAAGAAAGAAAATTATTGCGAAGCAGTATTTTACTTTATAAATAAATCATAAATAAAAACTTTATTTTGCTTATTTATTATAGTTAAGAATATAAAAATAAATCAATTAAAATTATATAAATTATAGTTCTAATGATAAATTATATATGCTCTACCATTAATATCAATTAATCAAAGCTTCACTTGCTCTTTCGTAAAAGTTTAGTTTAATATAGAAACAACCAATACCTTTAGACGCTTCGAAGCCCAAATAAACGCAGAAGTTCATTATTTACTGACCAATATATATATATTATTATCTATACTAATATTATAAAGCTGAAGAGTTTGTTTGTTTGTTTGAACGCGCTAAACTACTGGTCCGATTTGAAAAAATATTTCGGTGTTAGATAGCTCATTTATCCAGGAAGGCTATAGGACGCTACGACCAACAGGAGTGGAGCCACGGGTGTGAAACCGGAGCAGTTAGTAATAAATATGTACAATATCTCTTTTAAAGTTAAATTTCTCGTGTCAAATTTCTACGTCTAAAAACGGAACTTATTATCAAAATAGGGCGCGAAGTGGGCAATAAAAAAACTAATTAATACATTGAACTGTGATCTTATCAATAAATAAGTTTGACAACAAGTAAATCGAAACGAGATTTTTATAATCTATACATATAATAAATCTGTAGAAGGGTCAATTCTGTACATTGAAAATATTGAAAAAATAAATAGCACTGTGTGTGTTACTGGATCGATACCAAACGCAAATATGTGATTAAAAAAATTTTTGTCTGTCTGTCTGAATATGCTGACATTACGTGAAAACTAACGGTTCGATTTCGATGAAACTTGGTATAATTATACTTTATTATCCTGGGCGTAAAATAGGATACTTTTTATCCTGGAAAAATACGTGGAAAAAAAAATCTTAATTTTTTAGTTTTGTCCATAGACGTTGTTCTGTAGAACCGCGAACACACGTTGCGTTACCCGCAGTGGATTCTTTTTTTTTATAAGATGTCATTGTCAGAGTTACTCAAAATGGAGAAATAAACCATCCACGCGAAGACGGACATCCGCGCGGACGGAGTCGCGGGCGGAAGCTAGTATTATAATAAGTGGCTGAGAAAAAAGAAAATATAATACATATTAAAGGTATATAATATCTATACTAATATTATGAAGCTGAAGAGTTTGTTTGTTTGTAATCTCGGGAACTACCCACTGGTCCGATTTGAAAAATTATTTCTGTGTTAGATAGCCCATTTATCGAAGAAGGCTATATAGGCTATATATCTCGCTAAGACCAACAGGAGCGGAGCACTGCGGGTAAAACCGCGGAGCACAGCTAGTAATAAATTAAATATGTTACTTTTGCGTATAAGAATACTTTTTTTATCTATATTTATAAATGTAAGTATCCAATTGTATTTTAAATCTAATGTGGTAATTAATATCTTTGTAAAAAAGTAGTCCTTGAAGTTTTTTGGGTAAGGAATATATTTTTGGAAAAATAACAAAAAACATAAGACTTCAATTTAAAATTTTAACAATGCAAATTTGTACCTATTTTTATAAAAAACGGTGTATTTAAAATTAAAATTATCAGTAGGTTATATCAAATTAAAATGTAATTTTTAAAATACCCTTTATTATATTATCCACAAAAAATATTTTTTACAGTATACCTATCTATTTTTATAAATTTATAAAGAAAAGAAAAAATTCGATCACGAGGCGGGACTCGAACCCGCATCCTTTCGCGCCATTCCTCTTCTATCTATTTTTTCCTAGAAATATCAATTTTGGTATCATCCAATAACGTTCATATTCGTAAAAGAGATAAACCTAATTAATCATATAGATTAATCTTTTTTGGAAGTAATGTCAAATCTACGTAACTGCTTTCTTTTACTCTCAAAAATATATTTTTTTTATAATTGTGGCAACATTTCAAGCTTTTATTAGCTTCATTTTTATTTTTCGAGAGATTAGAGTCGATTTTCACGAACTTTAAACAGACAGATTTAATTTAAATTTTGTACACTTATCAAGGATCGATGACAACACAATAATTTCATGATTTTAAGCGTTTTTTTTAACTGGGTATATTAATTACTAGCTTTCCACCCGCAGCTTCGCCCGCGCTGTCAAAGAAAAACCCGCATAGTTCCCGTTCCCGTGGGATTTCCGGGATAAAACCTATCCTATGTCCCTGGGGTAAAAAAGTAGCCTATGTCCTTTCTCGGGTATCAAAATATCCATATACCAAATTTCATGCAAATTGGTTCAGTAGTTAAGGCGTGATTGAGAAACAGACAGACAGACAGAGTTACTTTCGCATTTATAATATTAGTATGGATTGTTGTTATTATTTTAATTTATTTATATATGTAATACCTTTGTTTAGTAAACTTGGGGATTCTGATAAGAAGTATCTACTCTATGTTATCAAATATTTAAAGTTGAAATTCTATTTTTAAGGTTAGAATTTTAAATTAGAATAGTTATTTATTTCATAATATATTGAGGAAGATAATGTTTGTTTTACACTGCTAAATTAAGAAAAATTTATTATGCGATTTTAAAAATTCTCTATAATAGTTACCGATAACCGAGTAACATATAGGTATATGTTACCTATATGTATAACATATGTATACAGTATAACCATTTTGGTGTGTTGTATACATACAACACATATTTTGGTACACCAAAATACCATGTTGCTGAACCAATAAAAAAGTCTTTCCTACTCGAGTAAAGCCGAGTGAATCAGCTTGTAATGTATTATGTATAACAATACACATTATAAGTAAATAGTATAACAAAGGTGGGATCAATAACAATACAATGTTCTCAACACGCAATGACCGAGTGGCCGTTATCAAGTGATTTCTGACCTTAACTCTAATTTCTTATAAAAAACGGTTATTTATCATCTACCTACTATAAAACATCATCCGGGTTGCTTTTTGTGAAAGCGTGGAGTTATTTTGGGGCTTGGGCTTTCTTGTGTTTAGAATTTAACGAAATTCAACGGATTGGCGTTTAGATTATTTTTTGTGTGCA
Organism: Colias philodice; assembly: GCF_061535455.1. NCBI lineage: Eukaryota > Metazoa > Arthropoda > Insecta > Lepidoptera > Pieridae > Colias > Colias philodice. The sequence goes on along the minus strand of NC_143109.1, from coordinate 5,975,037 downwards.
AATGACTTACACAAGTGAAACCGCAAGGTATGACTAGTATGCTATAAAAATGCACGTGCTAAAATAAATGTGATAAGAAATACTATGCGTTTAGTTGCGGTTACTTATAAATAACAATAGAATATTTAGCTATCATAAATATTATATTATATTCAAAAAGAAAAGTGAGCGTACTTACTTATTAAGTACTAGCTTTCCGCCCGCGGCTTCGCCCGTTTCGCCTAATACTAAAACCTTCCTCTTGAATCACTCTATCTATTAAAAAAAACGCATCAAAATCCGTTGCGTAGTTTTAAAGATTTAAGCATACATAGGGACATAGGGACAGAGAAAGCGACTTTCTTTTATACTATGTAGTGGTTAAACCGAATAAAAGTACCTACCAATAATTATTTGTAACTTTTACGTATACTAATACCTGTGACATTTATCCACTTGTGATAAAAGAATAGGCGTCCACTGAAAATCAGTGACGTTTTTTTACGACGCATTGTTGCGTATTTCATTTAAAGTTTTCACCTCCATTTTCTCATTTTCTTATTAAACGTAACATTTTAAAATAAATCAATTCTTTCCTATTAATATTTAAACATAGTACATGGAACGCATATAGACTACAGGCCCATGTTGAAAAAATTATGGGTCATTTGAACCACCAGGTGACGTACAAAATCAAATGACCCAATTTACCCCGGCAATAGTCGGAAAATAAAAATAAATTCCGACTTTGTGGACCACCATTTTTGTACGGCATCTGTGTCATACTATTTCAATACTGCTTTTAATCCATTATTCCGCAACGCCGTACAAAAATCATGGAGACAAGGGGAAAAAATCTCTACCTTTACTTTCGAATTCTCATCTGCACTCAGGTGGACAGCTTACAAGTGACGGCATAGTGAATAACTTAATATAAATATATAGTTATTATTATTTCTTATCACATTAATTTTATCACGTGCATTTTTATAGCATACTAGTTATACCTTGAGGTTTCACCTGTGTAAATCACAACAATTTCATGAGAAATTTTAAAGTACATAAATAATTAATACCAATACACACATCTTAGTAAGTTATTACTTATTATAGTCTGACGAGTCGAAGTACGAGCAAGAAATAGTTTTACGAAACCGACACTAATTAGAGTCCGTATAAATGACCCTACGCTAATTGGAGCAAGGAGCGCCCGAGAGGCCACAGATAATATAATATCGCCACCTATGTTACATATTTCAACACAAGACAATTATTACTGAAGAATTAATGTTTGTGTTTAAAAAACGTCTTTATTTAAATATTTATTTGTGAGATTGTAATCTATAGGGTACTATAATTTGACCCCTAATAGGTATATTAGGGGTCAAATTTTAGTCGTCAGCCGTTGACTTGATTGAGTTGAGATGGGACGGTGGGATTTCAAATATGGGATAAAGGTGCGGGTTATAGATAATTCAGTCTAAGTATATGGGATCTTGCATCTTCAAATTATGAAAGTGGTAAAATAAGATGTCATATTAATGAGTCAGGAGTCTTAAGAGAAGAGATGAGTGTAGAAGATGAATTATTTACCGACAACCTTATTCTCCTAATAACGGACATTACACTTTTATGGCAAAAGTGATAAATAAAAATTCTATAATTACTATTTTATCTTTGTCACAATTTGACTTCAAAAATTTATTTAATTTATAAAATTCTTGTGTCGCGGAGTTTGTCGTTAAACTCCTCCGAAACGGCTTGACCGATTCTCATGAACTTTTGTGTGCATATCGGGTAGGTTAGTGATAAGAGTAATAACGTTTGTAGTGACATCTATACCTACGTAACTATTGATAAATAAATATGCTAAAAATGCAATGAGCTTCGCACATACGCCATAACCCGTTATCGATATCTATTTACGATAACAATTTTGACGTAATCATTTTGTAGATATTATCAACTTGTACATCATTAATTTATATCATGATTCATGACAAATAATCCCCAGTCCTAATCAATTACTTAATTGATTACTTGATTAAAAATTTTCAGACGTAAAAAATTATATCAAATTTGATAACAATCAAATTACGTCAGAAATTCAAAGAAAGTTATATATACCTTTTTTTTTTTTTTTTTTTTTTATAGTGGGGAAATCTTCCAAAGATACCCACGGCCCCCGGGGAAGGAGCCGTGGGTTATGTCGGATTCTTACCGACTAAAACCCCACTGTGTTCCGTCGAGCCGCTTTAATGATGGGGCCGCGGGTATTTGTTAGAATTCTTCCGCGACCCCCTCGGCGGCAGCCCATCTCCAGGCCAGGCGCAAGCCAAGAACAGGAAAGGTGCCTGCTCTTCCCTCCCGTTGGCGGCATGAGCGGAACACGTCTCAAGTCGCCTCACCGCACCGGACGATGGATTACATTCCCCGTTCCACCGCCCGGTGCCCTTCGTCAAGGAGGCACGTTGCGACCGTGTAAAGCGGCCGCAACACGGCGACGACGCCCAATAAGACGTCTGCGCCGGATCGGGTCCGCGTGAGGATCCCTCTCGCGCACCCGCTCTGCCTCCTCTTTCTGCGAGATCACGCTCTCCGAGAATGCGATCACCGCACGCCAGGATCTGTCGCCATCCACCATTGCACGAACAACGGAGGGTAGAGAGAGATCCGGCCCGATTATCGCGACTAAGCGAGCACGGGGCTCGGCCCACGCGGGGCACACGGCAAGAGTGTGATCTGCCGTGTCCTCCGGGCAGGCACACCAGTGGCAGACCATGCTGGGCTCCCTCCTCGCGACTTTACACAGGTACCGTCCGAAGCAGCCGTGCCCGGACAGTATCTGCGTAAGGCGGAAGGTTATGGCCCCGTGCCGCCTGTCGCACCACTCTTGGAGGACTGGACGTATGGCCGCAACCGTCCTCTCACCCGCGCTGGGCTCCTCGAGCCGGCGTTCCCACTCTCGGAACCGCCGCTCGACAGCCTCGGCCCTCCACTCCTCTACTTCCTCGTAGGAAGGATTCACCCCATGTGACCTAGACGCCGAGACGCGGCGATACACGTCCGCTAGCATCTCGGCGTCCAGATCCCATGGCGGCGTTCCGGCCATTACGCAGGCAGCCTCAAAAGACACCGTGCGGTATGCCCTAACTACCCTGAGCGCCATGACCCGCTGCGGCCTCCGCAAGAGGGGTCTGGTACGGGCGCTCAGGGTGTCTGCCCAGATGGGGGCCCCGTAGAGGGCCATGGAGCGGATTACGCCAGTGTATAGCCGGCGACACCCACCCCCAGCACCTCTAAGGTTTGGCAGCAAACTTCCCAGTGCTCCGGCCGCCCCTACAAGACGGGGGGCGAGGCGACGGAAGTGCTCCGTGAACCTCCATCGGCTATCCAACACGATGCCTAGGTATCTCATGGTGGTGGTGACCCTGATTGCTACCCCATCCACCCGGATCTCTGCGCCTGCGCTATGTAGCCTCCGGCGACCGGGAAAGAAGATGGCTTCGGATTTCTCCAGCGCCACCCGTAGTCCCAACCGCCGGATGCGGCACACCACCTGCTCAACTCCCGTGGTAGCTAATAAAGCTGCCTCCTCGTATGTGGCCCCACGCGCAGTCACCAGAGTATCGTCGGCGTAACAAGTTACGCCAACACCTGGGAGGTTAGTGGCGCGCAGGACCCAGTCGTACCCGATGTTCCACAGAAGAGGCCCGAGGACCGACCCCTGTGGGACACCGCACGACACTTCCCTCTCACTCCATCCATCGCGGGTTGGATAGGCAACAGTCCTATCTGAAAGGTATGACCGCAGCAGTCGCACCATGTAGCCCGGCACGCGATGATAGTGGAGAGCTTGCAGGATACTGCCCCACGGTAGGGTGTTAAACGCGTTTGCGATGTCCAAAGACACCGCCAGGAGGACTTCTCCACTAGCGGCCGCATCTTCTGCGGTGGCTCTCACGCGAGATATTGCGTCGAGTGTGGACCGACCACGGCGAAAGCCGAACTGGTTCCCGCTGAGGTCTGGTCCCACTCCCTCCAAATGGTTGACGAGGCGAGCTGCGAAAACGCGCTCAAAAAGCTTGCTCACCTCGTCAAGCAATACAATGGGCCTGTACGCTGAGGGCGAATCGCGCGGGCGCCCCTCCTTTCTTAACAGGACCAAATTCCCTGTCTTCCACCTACGGGGAAATTGGCCCCGCTCAAGGCAAGCCGAAAACAACCGCTCCACCCGGGGCCCGAGGGCTTCCAACGCTAGCACCCACGCTCGGCCAGGTACCCCGTCAGGTCCAGGAGCAGTGTTTTTCCCTTTAAGCCGCGTAACTGCCGACTCCAACTCCTCATGGGTAACGGCAGGGATTTCTTCTGCGGGCTCCTCCTGTGACGCAGGTGTCGCCGCCATCGGCGGAGGAGAATATCTTCCCCGGTCCGGGAACAGAGATACCACAACCTGTTCTAACAGACGGGGCTCGAGAGACTGAGACAGGGGCGGAGCCCACGGGCGGAGCTTCTGCCTCACCCGTTTATACGGCCGACCCCACGGCACTCGGTTCAGACCCTCGAGCATCTCTTCCCATGCTCTATCCTTGGCGCTGCTGATTGCCTCCTTCAGAGAGGTAACGCACTCCCTGTAGGAGGCATACAGTTGCGCTTCCTCCACTTCGTCCCGTGCACTCCGGCGCCGGTGCCTGGTGTACGCCCGCCTCGCAGCCACGCAGGATGCGCGCAGCTGGGCAATTTCGGCGGACCACCAATACATCGGTCTTCTGCGCGGATTAGAGCGAACTCTACTCATGGCCGCATCACACACCTGCGCCATGGCATCAGCCATCCATGCTGCATCGTCCTCTACTGTTGCGATCTGCGGTGCAGGGATCCATGCCTGAACTATGGCAGCCTCAATTAGGAGTTCCCTATCGAGACTACGAATCGACCAACGTGGACGTCCACCATTTAGGGAAGGCTCACCGCGAAACGCGGATGGCGCAGAGACGCTGAAGCGGATGTATCTGTGGTCCGATAGCGTTTCCACATCAGTTACAACCCTCCAGTCGCTAATTCGCCTTGCAAGGGGGGGGCTAGCGAAGGTGATGTCGACGATGGAGCCCCCTCTTTGCCGCACGCATGTCAGCTCACTCCCGCGATTTACGACCGAGAGATCAGCTGCGACCGCCCAGTCCTGCAGCACCGCACCCCGCGCATTTCTCACCGATGATCCCCATGCCATTGATTTGGCATTGAAATCTCCGGCTAGAAGCACGGGCTGCGAAGGAGCGAGGTCAATCAGTTCCCCAAGATCTGCCAGGAACCGCTCGAATTCATCCAGGCTACGGTTGGGAGAGAAGTAGACCCCGATCACTGTGTTACCATTGATCGAGGCCGAGACACAACCCTGCCGCCGGACTACCCTTTCCATTACTGTGCCGCCCTGCGTTACTAGCGTCACCAGTCCATCCAAGTCGGCCGCCCAGTTGTCCCGGGACGGCACGAAATAGGGCTCAGCCACCACCGCCACATCTATCCGCCACTCCGCCAGACTCTGGAGCAAAAGATCCTGAGCTCCGGCGCAGTGGTTGATATTGCCTTGGAGGAAATGGAGGAGAGCCATTACTGCGTTTCCATTTCGCTAACCGTCACATTCGCCTCGACGGGCGCGGGACAAGGACACGGCGCGGTACCTGGACCATCGCGTCCCCGATTTCCTCTTTTCCGCTTCGGGGCTTTGCAGGCCGGGCCCCCGAGCCGGTGTCCCGCGGGCAGTTTTGCATCGGCGCAAAGAACACAATGAGCAGCTGCCGTACACCCTGCAGCCTTGTGCCCATTTTCGCCACATCGGTAACAGACGTTGCTTCGGTCTGTGGGCGACGAGCACATGGCCCTAACGTGTCCCACCTCCAGGCACCGGAAGCAGCGTTGCGGCTTCACTGCACCGAGTGAGACCCCCGCGGAGATCCATCCAACAAGGATGCGCCCAACCTGCGCCACCTTTTTTGCAGCAGCAACTGGGCAGCTCACCCACGCCGTGGTGGAACCTCTCAATCCCACGCGCAGACCACTGCACTTAACCTGGTCCGCGGGGCACTCACCCACCCGGGAGACCGCAGCTGCAACTTCCTCGGCAGCCACCGAATCATCCAGACCAGTGACCCGCACCTCCGCGCACTTTACCGGTCTGGATACCTTTATGGTATCCTCGTCCCACACCTCACGAAGTCTACTAGCAAGGGCGTCCGCCTCCTTCGCACTTGTAGAGCCCGGAATTTCCAAAATTCGGGCCCCAGTCGCGGCACGCTTAAAGCGTAGGGCGCTGACACCGATCTCCGTGAGGTTGATCTTTTGCCGGGACCCAGCCATTACAGAGGCGTACGTGACCCCGCGCGCCTCCGCACCCGGCTGCAGGGTTATGACTACAGCCGAGGACGAGGGAGAGCGGAGTTTAGGAGCCCTTTTTCGTGCTTTAGCCTCCGCCTTGCTTTTCTTCCTCTTCTTCTTCCTCTCCACCAGAGTCCACCCTTGCTTAGGCGGTTGCTGCTGGGGAGCGGATGACGTAGACGGGGCAACCCTTTCGGGACGCCGCTCCGCCTTCTTTCCTTCTTTTACTGGGTTGGCCTTTGGGGCCAGACCGGTACCCACAGGCTGTGCAACAGCCCGCGTTTCACCCTGGTTTTTATTCGCAGCCTTGGCCCTCTTAGTAGCCTTTGAAGGCGGGAGTTGAGGGAAGTCCTCGGTTAGCACTTGGCTAACCGCCATCCCCCCAGTCCTATTATCCGCCGCCAGTGGCGGCCTCACGCGCCTTTCTAGAGGTAGGCGTTCCTCCAGCACCTCCAGCCGGGCGTTAACCATTTCTCCGACCTGCCGCATGATGTTCGCGGTCAGTTCAGAGTCCGTCTGCTGCTGCTGCGCATGTTGTGCGCCCCCAAGCGCGGCTTTCATCTCCGCCATCTCCTTGCGGAGGGCTGCAATCTCCCCGTGCAGCCGAGTGTTGTCGGCCTGGAGCCGCCGTGTGTCTTCAGAGGCGGTGCGCTGCACAAGTAGTGCTACCGCCTCTTGGATCGCCTCCGACGCATCCTTTAGGGTCCGTTTCGACGTCCCCTTCAGGTTTGAGGATTTAGCCTCTATGACCGCAAGATTCTCCTCAATGCGGCGCCGTAGGGCTGCGGTTGATTCGTTGACGTCGGTTCGCCCGCCGCCGGCTTCTGCGTCCGCGACCAGAGAGCTTCTCGAGACCTGGGTCTCTCGCTCAATCTCAGACTCGGGCTTGCCGCCTACAAGCTCAAGAGCTTTCCTTGCGGCAATCATTTCCGCCAGAGTCTTCCTTGCAGCCGTAGGTGTGCGCGATGTTGACGAGCGTCCCTTGCCCCTCTTGGCACTCTTCTTGGCCGTGCGCGTTCGTCCCTCTGTGGAGGAGCCCGAGCAGCTCGCTCCAGAAGACCGCTTCCGTTTCGCCCACAGTCGGTCCTCCTCGTATGACTGGACCGTCATGAGGCTGTCTACAGACGTTGCCGCAGACAGTCCACTGGGTCCAGCTTTCCTCCCCCTAGTTCTCATACGCTCCATTTGAGCGCGCGTCCCTTCCCCAATATCCGTATCACTTTGCATAATATCGTTATTGTCCTTTATCCGTTTGCCAGAGTCGTCGGTCGGTCCAGTAACTTTTGGCACCGAAGAGGCCTGGGAACCCACCTCCTCAGTGTCTTTGCGTAAGTTTTTGCCCCCCCCAGAATACGTGGGGCAGCCTGAGTTGGACTCAGGGAGGGATTCTCCACTTTTGGTGGTACCCTCCTGGGGTAGTTTATTTTTAAAACTTACCTCCATCATCTCCTCCTCTTTCCTCTAGTTTGCAGTACGCCTGCCGGGTTAAACCCGCCAGCCGCTACCTAGGGCTGGGCCCTTTCAGCTCCACAGCGGCCTCATCGGCCCCAACCCCAGTACTAGGTGATGCTGCGCACATACCATCACCTAGGAGTATTATTTAGCAGCCCTCCGGCCAGCTGGTTTTGGTCCGCGCCGGCTGATCAGCCGGTACCCCCCATATCTGGGGGGCCTGCCCCTATCCGCCACCTGGGGACGCGCCCGATGGGAGACCAGAAACTCCACACGGGAAGTTATATATACCTACTCGATCCTAAACAAGCCAACAACCGTTGAACATAAACATGAATATTAAATAAAATTATCGTTGATACAACACTTCCGTATTTACTATAAGAATGTTTGTAATAAAAAATTTATCTCAGTTAGTACGAATCTCGCACGCGGTCGGCCCGTGATACCTTATCGGAGTAATTATTAATTAAATATACAAAGATATTTTGGTCAATTTGGTTAAATTTACCGCGCATCTCATTAATTATGTGTAATTTTAATGCGCAAATCTTATTCGCTGTATTTTTTGTTAACTCTGTACACGGTTTATACTTAATTTCTTTAACGAGGTATGGCAATTTGAATTTTCAGTTTTGATAATAGAAACTTAATTAATTCCATAACATTAATTATTAAATACTTAGTAAATCTTATCAAAGATGCACAAACTATCGGCTAGGGCCACAGAACATATTATAAACTATAAAGTATGTTCTGTGGCTAGGGTCTACCCGCTTTAAAATATTAAAAAATAGAACGCAAAAAAAATGTATTACGACAGATTCAAATGAACCTCAAGTTCTAGTTATCAATAATTTTTTTAATTAAACTATTCTAATCCGTATTTATTTGTTCCAGGTGAATGTCTAACGTCTGGTCGGTATCCCTTCATCTGTCTGCAGTTCGAGCTGCCTCCAGATGTGGAACCGGAAGAAGTTACGGTTGTTGAACTGTGGTTTTATAAGGTTAGTTATTTTCTAATACTTACCTACTAATTAATGTTATTTTTATATATTACAATACAGGTGATAAATGTTGAAAAAATATTTTCAAAATGTCATGCTATGTGTATACAATCTCGATTTTTTTGGTATCGGCGTGACTGTAGAATGTTATCTAATAAAATATTATGAATAATGCATTTGACGCATTTTATTTATGATTTCAGAAATTATCATATTTCAATTCTTAGAATTGTTGACTATTTTTAACTTTTTTTTTAAGTTAAAAATAGTCAATAATTGCCATACATATATTTAAAAAACTTTTTCTTAAATTTTAATGATTGAAAATTTCAGAAATCTCTAGATTACATGTTCTTCTCAAAACACATAACTCTAATGTAAAACTATCTATTCAATATTTTATATCTATAATCTACTAGCGGTCCGCCCCGGCTTCGCCCGTGGTGCCTACATGTTTAAACTATCTTATCTCTCAAGTTGGATCGAACTGCACATGGTGTGCGAATTTTATTATAACCGGCTTAGTGGTTTAGGAGCCCATTGAGGACAAACATTGTGACACGAGATTTATAAATATAATCTATATAGTTAAATATGTTTCTAGGAGCGGGATCCCCTCGACGAATACAACCAGACCTTCGTGATATCAGAAGCAGCCCACTGGGACAGCCAGCAGCAGTTCAAGAAGACCAAGCCCATCGCTATCAAGGAGACAGACACTGGCGAAGGTTGGGTGCGGGTCGAACTCGCCTGGGCCGTGAGGGTCTGGCTTGAAGGGCGGGAGAGACTGCATACGCTTCATGTGGCTTGTAGAACTTGTCAGGTAAGATTTTTAGTGTTCTTCATCTGTTTTAAGCTATTGCATAGCTTCTATCGCGGGCCTTGAGCGTGGGGACCGAATCCAGAAATTCCGTAACGAAAAATCCTCACGCTCCCCACTCCGACGGGCACGGAGGTGTGGCTTGAAGGCATGGCATGTCTTTTATTTATTTATTAGGGTATATATTTTAGAAATTGCAATAAAATGTATGCACTAAACAGTTCTGTCAAACTTTAAATATAGAGTAATGTAGAGTCACTGAATATAATTTACTACGATGATTGAAAAATTATGTGCTAGGAAACATTGAAATATATTGTAGATAACCTCATAAAAAATATATGCAAAACTATAACTGTAATTTAAGATATAGAGTCTTAGAGGAGATTCATATTTTACACATAATTAATATACATTACAGTACTTTCCCTCATATAGGTATTCAGTTTATTGATAGGTACTTAGTTAAAATTTATTTATAACTTCGTCTTAGTTTCTTCAACTCTATTTCTTTTCCAAATAACATAGGGGCTCTACAGTACCTACTTCTTATACTCACAGCACAATTCTTATTCCTTTATTTTCTCTTACAGCTACGCCGCGCACCCCTCTCCTTCCACGAAAAGCACCGACCCTTCCTAGTACTTTATACCAAATACGCTGGCAAGCGACGCCGCGGGCGAGCACTAGAGTGTGGGGCCACTACTAGTGAATGCTGCAGAGAGCCCTTGTATGTCAGTTTCAAGGAACTGGGTTGGGATGACTGGATCATCAGACCCGCGGGGTACCATGCATATTTCTGCAAGGGGACTTGCATGCCGATCTCTGCTGTGACGAGATCAGATAGCTATCATCATAATATTATACGGGTAAGTTAAAAATATTGTCTACTAGCTTTCCGCCCGCAGCTTCGCCCGCGTTTTCAAAAAAAAACCCGCATAGTTCCCGGTCCCGTGGGACAGATAAAACCTATCCTATGTGTTAATCTAAGTTATTGTCTATATTTGTGCTAAATTTCATTGTAATCGGTTCTGTAGTATTTTCGTGAAGTAACAAACACACACATACACATCCATCCTCACAAACTTTCGCATTTATAATATTTGTAGGAAGGATAGGATCTATCCTATTCGGCAGTGTATATTATTTTTTAAAACATAGGTATTATTCGATCGTGGCAGTCGTGTATTTTGTTAATTTGTTAGCGAAAAGGTTGTGAGACTTGTGTATTTTAACGGTCTGATATTGTGTTGAAAATAAAATAATATAAAAGGTTCATTTATTATTATTTTGTTCATCTAGTGAATGCAAGGCTGTTGTAGAGAACAGAAAAAATTATTCACCTGGTTTAGGTATTTTTTTTTCAGTTAGATACATTTTAAAATGAATATCTTAGGAAAAGTATTGAAATTATGTAGAGCACGGTTATATATCAGTCATAAAAAATATGTTAGAAACTATGAACGTGCCTCATCATAATATTATATTATTTAGGTATTTTAATAAATGTGTTTTCTTTATTTTCAGAAATACTTCTACTCAGTATCAAATGAACGAAAAACAGAATTCAAGCCGTGCTGTGCGCCCACTACATTCAGTTCCTTACAGTTACTGTATATGGATTCTAATAATACGGTTACGCAGAAAACATTACCAAATATGGTCGTAGAAACTTGTGGCTGTATGTAAGTCTGTTCCTTCAAACACTGGGAATTGTAATACTGGATTTATTGTCGTATTTACTGAGATTAAATCGAGTGAAATTTAGTAACTACGAAATAGTTGAATTTGCAAAGTTTTGTTTTTAATTTTGCAGAACTTTAGATAGTGTGATTAATTTTTAAATTATTTCGAATTTTGTATAAAAGTAGGTAATTATTAGTGTAAATTTTAGTATGTAATTGTTTTAGTTATTTGTGTATCTATTGTGATATGCCTAGAATCTGCATTTATATTTTAAGTTAAGTGTTAAATTAATATTTATATTACTTCCTTACAGGATAGGTTAGTTAGAAAAATTTGTATATTTTTTAGAAAATAATCAATCTACAAATAGTTAGAAATAATCTGAAACAATGCATTTATGTAAATGTGTTTTAACGTGTTCATACTAATTATTATGTGTTACTTATTATAATTATATTTTGATATGCGCTTACATTTGACGATTTTATACCTAATGAAGTTACTCAGATAAAATGTTTATAATAGTTACGTAAGGCATAGATTCCTATTAAATATATAATTATATGAGATAGTTATTATGTGATGTGATTATCTATACTAATATTACCTATAAAGCTGAAGAGTTTGTTTGTTTGTTTGAACGCGCTAATCTCGGGAACTACCGGTCCGATTTGAAAAATTATTTCGGTGTTAGGTAGCTCATTTATCGAGGATGGCTATATGTACATATCATCACGCTACGACCTACATGAGTGGAGCCACGGGGGTGAAACCGCGCAGAGCAGCTAGTACAAAATATAGAGTAATACTCAAGTGAAGAAATATAATAATAATTTCATATTTATACCAGTGATCTTTAAAACAATTAAGACCTAAATATATTTGAATAGTCGTTTCCAAATCAGAAATAACACAGTTGTAAACATTTTCCTATTATCTTTTGAGAACAGAAATACCTATAACAGTCGTTTAACCCGATTTAACGGAGTTTAAACTTATCATGTAAACAACAATAAATAACGGCAAAACATCTCATAAATGATAATATTATTTCAATAGCGAAAAGACAGGACTTTGCCCTCCGTACATCACGTGCCACCGGCCTGTTAGTACAATAAAAATTGTATAAACATACAATTAATTTTATAAAGTCATATGTTGACCTATTGTGTGCATTCTAATGTTTTAAGTTGATGACCTGGCGTGATTATTATGCCTATGATATTACAATATTGTAAAGTTTTATAGTTTCCTCTAAATTTTCATGGCTGGCTATTTATTCTAAAATTAATTAATTTCCTTGTTTATTTTGTTCGATTGATTTGTCAACAACATACATGAAAAAACGTAGTGAGTAATGTTTTTTGTAATTTTAAATAGGTTTGTAGTAAAAATAGATAAATGTTTTTATTTTTGGAGGATGCCGGAGATAACTAAGAATAAACAAGCTTTAAATAATATAATTATAATCATCGTTTTTTTTAAGTAATTTCATGGTGTCCTATACTAATATTATAAAGCTGAACAGTTTGTTTGTTTGAATGCACTAATCTCAGGAACTATTGGTCCGATTTGAAAAATTCTTTCGGTGTTAGATAGCCCATTCATCGAGGATTATTTCGCAAAGACTAACTGGAGCAGAGAACTGCGGGTAAAACCGCGGAGCACAGCTAGTATATAATAAAAAAAATCGTCACATTTAAGCGTATATCGAAATAGTACGGTATGATAAATTATCAGTTATTTTTAACTTAACGGCGAAGTTTAATTGTGTTTTTATCTTGAATTAATTAACGGGTGCTTTTGTTTGAGACGAGTTAATAATTTAGTAATAAATGGGTATTAAATATTATTATTTGTCATGTTTATGAAATTTTGAAGTGAAACTTCTTTATCGGGGTTGGAAAAAAATTTAGTGTAACATTTTTCCGTTACGCGCCATCTTTTTCTTATCTCTACCACGCGTGATTCGACGTATTTCTGTAAAGTTGCATATAGTAAATTATTTTTTGAAAAATAATGTCATAAAGAAGTTTCACTTCTTACGTGTGTACACTCACATTTTTTTATTTTATTTTGCCTTAGAGGGTTGTGTTTTGGATATTTTGGATACATACCGATTTTAAACATTGATGGTCAGATGAGAATAATCATAGTGAAATACCTACTCTAATATGCTGTTTAGAATATGAATTCATGGATGATATAATATTGTACCTACGTATGATGTCAACTGTGATTGTGAAAAATTGTATAGAATAAGGGCTTTAAAGTAGATAATTAATATTCCTTTAGTTTTAACTGTTAGTTTTTAACACGCGAGTGTGAATGATTGAATGAATGAAGAAAATTTCGAATTTTCTCAAAGTTGTATGTAATGTAAATTAAGGTAATGTAAATTACAAACATAAGGAATTGAAAATTTTATCTCTATTTTCATTTAGGTTTACATAATCTGTAAAAGGTACGAATATTGCAAATATTAAATCCTATATTTTCAAATTGTAACTATGTATTTAAATATCATTTATTTTTATATAAATTTTTTGGTAGATTCCTTATGTTTGTAATTTCCCGAAAAGACCAGAATGGATAGATTTTTTGTCGAAATAATTCATTGTAAATTATTATTATTAGACACTGACATTTTTAATATGTACTTAATGTTAATAAATGTTTTGTAAATATTATGTAAGTGGCCTAGTATTATAGATATAAGTAATTTAGGCTATATTGTAAAGTGAGAATAAATAATTTCTAAGGTAAAAACTATCTTTTATTTGATACAAATCCTTGTCATTTTTATTCAAGTCTATCGTTTTTAGATCTGCATGGAATCTGGTAAAAACCAAACCATCTCTAGACCTGAAAAAAATCTTTACTAAATATTTTCAAACTTATAATGTAGTCTTGTGCTAATAAATTATAATGAAAAAGCTAATGAAACATTTGTTACACTGATCACTGATCGATATTTAAGGACAATTTGACCTGTATTCATTGTAATTAGTTTTGTCATGATAGACCGAGACTATGGTTTTCACCTTACGTTCACACGGATACACGATTTTTAAGTAATAAAAACAGTTTTAACAAATCGTTGTTAAATCTGTTTTTCATCGGATCTGGAAAAACGTATCCGACGGCCTCGTATTGAGATTCCGTATGTAAACACCATAGATATATATAGATACTATGGTGTATGATTATAATATGAATGCTATGATATACAGGGTGTAATCGTTAAGTGTGCACAAGCGATTATTCCGTAACTATTGCAGATATCAAAAAAATTTAAACTGATATCGAAAGTACTTAACCTAATGAGTAAAATGGCCATAATAAATTTTTAAAAATAAAACGAGAAATTGCACATTATTGATGGAAAAGTACCTTAAGAGGTGGTGTAAAATATCCACAACATAAGGTCGCCTTTTGTGCAATTTATGTGTATTTCAATTTGTTATTTCTTTAATTTGGAGTGTACAATAAAGCATTCATATTAGCAATAAAATTAGAAAATAGAAACTAGTTTTTACACGCAGCTTCGCCCGCCTGTTTATAAGAAACTAACAGTAAGTAGCTTGTTGGCTCTTATAATACGAATTTATAAGGAATTTTACCCATGTAAATTAAACTGCAGAAATGAAACAACACAAATCAACGCACAACATTCTTTATTAAAAAGCAACAGATCACAAAAGAAATGCATCTAAACATCAATACTTAAACGTCATATAAATATTCACTTAACCTAAACATAATTAAAATAAAGTCATAAAAACAAGATAAAAACACATTTTATTATCTGTATTATGGTCATAAAATTATGGCGCATAGTATGGACGGTGCTTTATTTTTCAAAAATTTGAGACGTTAAGGCTCAATTTCCTTTGGCAATACATACAAGAAGGAGATATTTCACCATTTTTATGCAGAATATGTACAAAGCAAATTGAACCTTAAGCACATATTTTGTTTACATAATTTTAAAATAATGACTGCAATGTATTTGTCTTTTATAAACCTATCATATTATTAAAACTAAAAAGAACTAAATTGAAGCGTAATAAAAAACCTTCATGGTTCTAAATTGACTAATTTTTCGTAATAATTATACGTATACAAACATTTTAGTAATACTCGAAATTTTATTTCTATTCAGCTATATAAAATTTTGTGACAAGAATACTTGAACCTCTAGTAGTACCAAAAAAATAAGTTATATTAATAGTAAATCTTTTTTTGGGATTTTTTTTTGGAATGTGAATTATCACAGATAATACAGAACTGCTTTAACCTGATTCGCGCCAAAACATGACGTTCGCCATCTTGTTTTCCATGAAATGTCAGTTGTCATTTTATATATTTTTTATTATTTCCATGGATATCTACAGATTATCGATATAACGGATTTTTGTGGTACTGCAGTCGATAAAAACTAAAAAATTGGAATAAAAAGAATTTTGTACGTATGTATCACGTATTTCATACAAGCTACGTCTTTTATCGCATTTCCTAAAAACATGGGAAGCCTTACAATTAATAATTAGATTTTCTTTGATTTCTTATGAAAATCTTCATCATGATATATTTATGGCACATTATTGTATATAGAATCAATAATCAACACACAATCACATTCTGATTATATGTGCGAGCGAGACGGCAATACGATCAAACTCATGTGCGAGTGAGATAGAAAAGCGTCACGGTTTTTCAAACTCACACGCGCTAGCTACGTAATATAAAGCATTAGAATTAAATATTTCGATACAAAAATAACTTTAAATAATCGTATAAGTTTTTTACAACACGAAATATATATTTTTCTCTTTACATTATTACTTTTAGAAGTTAAAATTAACAGCTAGCGAATGTAAGCATGAAAATTGGTGGTACGGTCAACAAAAAAGGTTGAAATTGTTATTTCAAAATTATTAAAATAATGTAAATAAATAATCTTGTAAAGGCTTCATTGCATTGTCTAACTAATTCTTAATACTAAATGTAAAACTTTTGGAATGATTACAATGATCACAAGCCTTAATTTGGACTATACAGCCAGTTACTTTAGAAACACGCTGTATATACTCATTTAACGAATATATACAGCCGGTTACTTAAGAAACACGCTGTATATACTCATTTAACGAATATATACAGCCGGTTACTTAAGAAACACGCTGTATATACTCATATATCAAATATTTTTTATCTGTACTTATTTACGCACTTTGTACGCACAACCTATAACGCTGCCAAAAAATATCGATTTCCGTACTATAAGAAAAAAGTCAGATAATATAATATAAAAAAGTCAGTGAGGTTTAATATCTTTTGAGTTATTTTAATAGTATTTTTCACAGAATTTTGGTCATTAATTTTTTAGTCAATAATAATTTAGGACCTATATTAAAATGTCTTTTATACACATTTAGTGCTTGCCTATTTCTTATTTTTCTTTTCGTACGGAACCAATAATAATAAATTATCTATATAGAACTCTAAAATACACATTCTCAAAATATAAATAAATAACACAATCACTCGATCACTTTGTATACGTATCGAAGCACCAGTTCGTAAAAATGACTATCAAAAATACTGAAATAATTTAACTAATTTGCGACTCTTTGCTCCCAGCAATTGGGTCCATTTTGCCTTCTCTATTTCCTGTAACAAAATTTTCATTATTAGAATTTTAATATGGAAAAAGTACATTAATGAAATGCAATAAACAAATGACGTTATTAAGTATGTAAGATATGTATGTTTGTATGGGTAGCGAGAAGTGTGCATTTGCAGCGAGCGCAATGTATAAGACGCAAGCGTGTGTGTGTTTTTGCACACGATTGTGGGTGAACAGCACGGTATACGAGATAGCTTACGTGTTAGCAGCGTCTCTGCGTGTGTGCGTGTGTGCAAACAACGCGGGTTTTTATGAGTGAGTGGGTGAACAGTGCGAGGTTTGTATGTGTGTTCCCAGCGTGTCTGAATGCGAGTGCAAATTTTGTATGTGTGTGTGTGTGTGTGTGTGTGTGTGAGCGGCGCGGTATCACTATCGCTAGGCGGCGGCGGTGAAAAGTTTGGAGTAGAGAATGGGGTTTGTGTGTGAAACATCAAACAAGTATGTATGTATTAGCACCGCTGCGTATGAAATAAGCTTGGGCGTGTGTGTCCACTATCCCTGTATCAGGAGGAACGTACGTCACACCCCGGACACTCCATACAAAATTATCGTTTTGACAGTCACACTGTAGAGACTGCAAATGTGTGTGTTAACGCTTTATGGTTGGCACGTTTGTGACTAGCGTAAAAAAAAATTCGCGTTTTTCTGATGAAATACATCCGTAAACAGCACAATATCTAACCATTTTCTACGAAAAACGATAATCACAAATCCAGAATAATAAAATTACTTTAAGTCAATTTGATTAATGTTGTCAATCTTCGTTGCGTATCGTCCTTGCAGAAAAATGTGGCCCATTTTAATCACGATCGTGCGGGGTGAGGTATGTTATAGCCTGATCGTGCGGGGTGAGGTAAGTGTTTAATTTTGGCGGGAGGCGGAGTGTCCGTTCTGTAGCGTTTAGCTACTATTATGTATTCTGTGGCATAGTATATAATATGTATGACTGTGCATGTAAGGGTGTGTGTATGTGTATATCTCACCGTGTCAACGGCGCAGTATCACTATCACTAGGGGGCGAAGGCTCTGCGGCGTGCACCTTGATCAGCAGCGGGGGGGAGGTGGGCGTGGGGGGGGTGGGGGGAGCGGGACGGGTTGCTGTTGTTAGAGCTCCAGAGTTGACATCCTCTATGGCTTTGCGCAGCTGGAAATAGAATAAAAAATGAATGAGAATAACAAATGTTGAACATACGTGTCAGAAGTGAAACAGCTTTGGCAAGATTCAAAGATACCAAAATCGTCGCTTTTCTCTAATATGACCTTTAAATATTACTTACAACGCGCCTAAAGAAGAAGAATTTAATAATAATTCAATTATTTGCACACAATCATTTAACCAATTAAAGTGACCCAAATGGGTGCAAAACATAATGCAAGCAGGGTGCAAGAAATTTAAATTAACCGACTGAATAAGGAAAAAAATTGTGCAAAATTCAAAAATTCAACATTGGTTAGATGTTAGGCATCTCTAAGCTTTATAATAATAAAGCGCAACTAATCTAACCTAAATAAATTTAGAATAATTGTCGTTGTAGTTCTTAAAAAATCTTTGTACTCCGTGGTATGTTAAGTAAGTTATTCAGTCTAATAGACGACCTTTTGAATTGACCATAACGTGTAAATCAGTGTACAGATTTTGGCAAGGCGTTTGATTTACTATACCATGATGTGTTACTTAAAATATATATCTGAAATGGATATCTACGGATCACTATATCAATGATACACGTCGTTTGGTCAGAATCGGACTGAACTTGTTTAAAATCGCTGATAGATAACTATTAGACATGTGATTTCAGAGGGAGTTCCCCCAAGGGTCTCATTTGAGACCGTTGTTTTTCAATTTTTTTTTAATTGATATAGCTTATATTACATGAAATTTATTGACTGCCTCCTTGGTACAGTGGTTGACGCGTGAGCGTAGCACCGAGGGGTCCTGGGTTCGATTCCCGGTGGAGACGAAGAAAAATAAAATGTCTCGGTCTGGTAGGACACAGAAGGCTGATCAGTGATCACCTACTTGTCCTTAAAGAAAATCGATCAGTGAAACAGATGTATAATGCATCTGCCCCTTACCCCACTAGGGGACATGGGACTTCACTTTTACATGAAATTTATAATGTACGCTGCATTGGTTTGAAAAAATTGATTGTCTACATACCTCTTTCAAAGCTACGACACCAATGAGTCGTCCGATGGCTGTCACATACGCTCTGCTAACACCCAACGTTGAGAAAAGGGAATGTACCTGAAATTAAAAAAGACAATAAGTAATACATTAAATTACATTGATAAGTTTTCATTCAATATATCTTTCCTGCCTTTCTTATTACTTTGCATTGCATTGCAGCATGAAATAGAAAACACAAAAATATCGATATATTCAGCATAGAGAAAACTTAATGAAAGTAGGTAGATAGTAGTTGGCAGTTGTCAAACTTTTATAATATTTCTGTTTATAATAAACTCACTTTAAGCAACGACGTTCTCTCAACAAGCTGGAAGGGAGCCGGGTCGATGTGACAGATGTAAAGGTTTTCATCTTCGTAGTCTGTGTCGTCTGGATTCTGGAAAGAAAACATTTTAGCAGAATTTTAGCACGGTTTGAGACGTTCTTAAAGTCAAATACTAAATGTTTCAGAACCCGGCCGTTAGTCTATCTCACTATCTCACTCTCTCTACTTTTCTCTTCTAAAATTCTCTTTTTGTACTTTTGAATTGTCATAATTTAATCGCATTTTATAAGGAAAAGTAATATTTATTACGTCAGAAACTTCAATTCTATGAAGAAGCAGCACAAAGTAGTATATCTTACCATATCTCGTTTCCTAGCGATTTGCAGCATCCTATCGAAGTCGATCTCTTTGGCCATCTCTAGCTGTTCCCACGCTTTTTGATCTTCTGGCGACATGTCACATACTCTTTCACGTGGCTGTAAAGAAAAATGGAAAAAGGGTAAAGTGACCTGTGTTTGTCTTCGGTTGTAGGATAATGGGACCTATAATTTCTACACTGTTGAACGGTTATACGGTTTTACACTGTGTAAAATGGTTACAACCTATGTTAAGACTGGAATATGACCTAGAAACTTAAAAGGCAAAACATCTTATCAAAATATGCTTATGAAGAATAAAATAACTTATGTTTTGTTAAACTTTATCGAAATAAAAATCTTACAATGCTACACTGCAATACAGTGTCTATAAAAATGGTAGATATACCCTTTGCATAGTTTTATCAAAATATTAAATTTAACAAAGGCTTCGTTTGGACGACCTCATTTTTTAACTCCATACCATAAACGAGTTATTTACACTTTAAATTTAATTTTTATTAACATATTAAATTCTCACCAATTGCACTTTCTTGTTAATAGACGGACTGCGAGGCAAACTCAGACCATCAGATAGACCTCCCTCCACATCTGGTAGGAGGGTTGATCTTTTGAAGATAGCTTCGAATGCTGCGCGAATTCTGGAATACGTCATTTTTGTTAGATAGAAAAAAAAAATGTAATCTATAAAATATTTTAACATTTGCTTCGAGTAAGAGAAAAAAGAAAGATGATTCTATGTTTTCTGGAACAATGATAGATTCATATATTATGTTTTTACCATAAATTATACAATATACACCGTGATTTTGTTTACCCTATTAATTTTATCTGTACACACGCGATGATACTTTTTTTTTCGCTCTCCTTTGAATCTTGGCGCATTCGTATAAATCGTGCCTTCGGGCTCAGACGTTGTTTATACTTTTGGCCCAACTACCCTCACCTGGTTAATAGTCGTTGACTTGCTGTGATTTGTTATCAACTGTCTACATCAATAAGGCAGTTGTTCACATTCTTATGACATTAAAACTAAAAATCGAACCTAGCTCCCGTGTAACTTCAATTATATAATACTAGCTTTTCGCCCGCGTTTTCAAAGAAAAACCCGTTCCCGTGGGATTTCCGGGATAAAACCTATCATATGTGTTAATCCAAGTTACCCTCTATATGTGTGCTTAATTTCATTGTAATCGGTTCAGTAGTATTTGCGTGAAAGAGTAACAAAAAACCATACATACAAACTTTCGCCTTTATAATAGTACTAGCGGTCCGCCCCGGCTTCGCCCGTGGTACATATTTCGCAATAAAAGGTAGCCTATATTCTTTCTCAGGGTCTAAAGATTGTCTGTGCCAAATTTCATCAAAATCGGTTGAGAGGTTTATGCGTGAAAACCATACATACATACATACATACATACATACATACATACATACATAATTACAAACTTTTCCTCTTTATAATATAATCTCTTTATAATCTTTATAATATTCCTCTTTATAGATTAGGATTAGGATTTACAAGCAAATTACCTGGTCTCGGCCCCAGTGACGGTGGTGTACACAGCGGGGTGGGGCAGCGAGGGGGAGGGGGGGGCTCCCAACCCTCGACTCAATGTGAACGAGTTCGTTTTCTTCAAGATCGACTTGGGACGGAAGAGCTGGCCTGGGGCTAAAAAGTAAATGCGAAAATAGATTTATAAGAGGTTTAGAAAAACTTAATTTTTAAGTTTCATCTTGGGCTTCTAGTCCAAAGACTTCAAACTTGTTAAAATAGTTACCTCTGCGTATTATTTTTAGGTAAGTGCCTTCATTTAAGTGATTAAATTAACTTGTGTTAGAAGGCTTCCATAACAATTAAGTAATAATGTGCCAAGAGACAATAACATTTAAAAGATAGACTTGTATTGAAGCCAAGAAGCTTATACATATTATCTAATACACTGGAGATTTCAGTATGAACATTAACTTGTAACAAGAAAATATGACCTTGAATGACGCCTGTATGTTTTTTTATCCCTAACTTGGCAAGTGGGCTATAAGCTTCTTTATTGAAGCTCTAACATTTGAAAGAAAGGCTTGACTTAGGTTGTCAAAAGAACTGGTTAAATTCCTTTCTACAGAACTGTTTAAATTTATATGTAACTTTTGTTAAACAAAATTTTATATCCTTCCAACTTTTCCAAAAATTAATATTTTTACTTTTATCAGAAAATTCTTTCTTTCTAAAATAGTACATTATTTTTCGTCTGAAAAAGTTATTAACATGAATTAGAAATGTAAAATATTAATAATTACCAGGTATAAGTCCACCCTGGTCCTTGGTAGTTAGAGAAGTGCCTCTCGTCATGCCGCTACCCGGCACTTGCAGCATATCTGGGGCCGGTGTCACCTGTTCGATTGTGAGCCTTATGTTAAGTGAATAGGGTAGAGATTTGTATTGATTAAAATAAAATATATTATTTTTTAACAAAAAACTAAATTGTCAGACTTGGACAAAATTTAAATTCAAACTAGACTCTAGTTGAAAATAAGCTGAACTGGATCCTTTTTAGCGGTACTGTAGGAAACTCTTGTTTTACTTTCTTTTTTGTATCCTTGTTTTTGTTAATTGCATTTTTTCTTGGTTGTCTTTTGTTATGTATTTTTTGGGACTTCAAATCGATAAGTCGAGGTTCGAGACCAGGCGAGTGTGCAGGAAATAAATTGATTTTTCTAAACTTCGAAGACCTGTGACATCTGCGAATCCGCACTTGGCCAGCGTAGTGGATTACGGCCTGATCCTATAAGGCCGGTGTCCCAGCAGTGGGAACATATATGGGCTGATGATGACGATGTTTCGACAAATAAAGGCTTGAATTTGATATTTTTGGTTTTATGGCATTCAAATGCTTTATAAATATAAATTTATAAAGAACTAGCGGTCCGCCCCGGCTTCGCCCGTGGTACATATTTACGTTTTCTCTACATAAAAACCATCCTCGTACTTCAAGGAATATAATAAAAAAAGAATTATCGAAATCGGTTCAGCCGTTCTCGAGTTATGCGCTTACCAACACATTTTGCGATTCATTTTTATATATAAGATAGAAAAAAATCGATCACGAGGCTGGACTCAAACCCGCATCCTTTCACGCCAACGAGTTGGTCATTCGTCCGCCCCGGATTGGCGTGAAAGGATGCGGGTTCGAGTCCCGCCTCGATCGATTTTTTTCTATTCTTTATAAATTTATAAATAAAGGCTTTTTGAAGTGAAATTCTTTATCGGGGTTGGAAAAAAATTTAGTGTAACATTTTTTCGTTACGCGTGACATTTTTCCGTTACGCGCCATCTTTTTCTTATCCCTACCACGCGTGATTCGACGTATTTCTGTAAAGTTGCATATAGTAAATTATTTTTTGAAAAATAAGGTCATAAAGAAGTTTCACTTCTTACGTGTGTACACTAGTACACGCACACATTTTTTTTATTTATAGCTCACCTCGAACCGCGAAGGCCTCCGCACCCTCTCCTCCTCCCTCCTCCTCTCAGCCTCCCGCTGCCACAGCGCGGCCACCTGCAGCCGCCGCGACCGCCCCACCTGCTGCTCGATCAGCTTCACCAGCTCCCAGCGGTGGATCGAGCCCAGCAGGACCATAGATGCCGGGCTGTCTACTAGCGGGAAGCTTTTGATCGTCTGTGATGAAGATTTATGGTGGGCATTATTAAAACTGCATTTCAATTGAAGAAAGCTTTTGATTATCTGTGACAGGATTGTTAATGGGCATTATTAAAACTGCATTTCAATTGAAGAAAGCTTTTGATTGTCTGTGACAGGATTGTTAATGGGCATTATTAAAACTGCATTTCAATTGAAGAAAGCTTTTGATTGTCTGTGACAGGATTGTTAATGGGCATTATTAAAACTGCATTTCAATTAAAGAAAGCTTTTGATTGTCTGTGACAGGATTGTTAATGGGCATTATTAAAACTGCATTTCAATTGAAGAAAGCTTTTGATTGTCTGTGACAGGATTGTTAATGGGCATTATTAAAACTGCATTTCAATTAAAGAAAGCTTTTGATTGTCTGTGACAGGATTGTTAATGGGCATTATTAAAACTGCATTTCAATTAAAGAAAGCTTTTGATTGTCTGTGACAGGATTGTTAATGGGCATTATTAAAACTGCATTTCAATTAAAGAAAGCTTTTGATTGTCTGTGACAGGATTGTTAATGGGCATTATTAAAACTGCATTTCAATTAAAGAAAGCTTTTGATTGTCTGTGACAGGATTGTTAATGGGCATTATTAAAACTGCATTTCAATTGAAGAAAGCTTTTGATTGTCTGTCGGCGAAGATGATTTGAAGGATTAAAACTGCATTCCAACTTTCCTATAGCAAAAGGTGATCTGGGAAGCTTTTCATCGTCTATGTAGGGTCAATGGGGTATTTTATATGGGCATTGTTAAAACTGCATTTCAACTAGATGGAAGCTTCTGATCGTCTGTGTGATGAAGATTTGAAATGATTGAAACTGCATCCCAACTTTCCTATAGCAAAATATGATCTAGGAAGCTTTTCACTGTTTGTTTCGGGTCAATAGTATTAAAATTCCGTTTCTACGAATAAAAATGGATAGAAGAGTTACTTGCAAAAATATGTCATTTAAATGTATATGAGGCAGTTACAAAATTAAAAAACAACAAAAAAATCATGCATCCGATTACCTAAATCAAAATCAAATTTAATACAATAAGTACTTTAATAATGTTTTCAAAAAATGTAAATAATACAACAAATCAATCATTTTTTCTAATTAAGTAAAAAGTTTTCCCTTACCTTATTTGCTTTAAGAATATCCTTTAACTGTTGGAATGTCATTCTATTCCAAATGTACTTCACGTCTCTCACCATGAAGTCTTCCACGCAAATGTCGTACATACCTGAATTTTTTGGATAAATAAATATTTAAGAAAATATTAACCTCTATAGTAGTATGTATAATAACACCAATAAATATATACTAATTATCTGCCGATACACATATAAAAAGAGGCCAATGTTATAATCTTTATTACCAGTTAAACTTCAAAATTGGATAAGTAATTAAGAGGCCGTATCGATTTTAAGAGTGATTTTGCCTTGTTTCTGTAATTCTTTGGGAGCTCGATTAAGAAAACTAAATTAGTAACTATGTGTTATAATATCTTAAATTAACATTTACCATTACACAATATTGGTTATTGTCAGACAGTTAAACAAATATTTAATTAGCTGTATGAAAACCTTTACTTTTAATTCAACATGATACGCATGGTCATTGACTTTGGAAATATTTTCTATAATTATTAAAATAGATAATTTATTATATCTCATTTTTCGGTTCTAGACTCTAGGTAGATATAATAGAGGTAGTTATAATAAAAAGCTAAGTAAAATGACTGACACATTAATTGTCATAGGCTTTTTTAAAAAATATAATAAGGATAAAAAAAATGTGTGCTACCCGCTTCATTAGGACGAAGCGGGTAGCACACATAACACATAAGTTTCCAAAAAATAAGACTAATTACTAATTAACTTCAGAAACCACCAAATCAAATTTAACACGCATCAATTAATTAAATAATTTCTAATCACAAAATTGATTTATTATCAAAATTAATAATAATCTATAATCTACATTAATTGTAAGTCTAATTTAATGATGAGTGCATATGACGAGGTGGCCGAGTGGTTAAGGCGTTGGACTGCTAATCCAATGTGCTCTGCACGCGTGGGTTCGAATCCCATCCTCGTCGATATATTTTGTTAATATTTACAAATATAAAATTCGTTAATATTTAAATTAGAGGGTTCGGAAAAGGCTTAAATTTAAGGGTAGGTTGTTTGATGTTCCGGCTATATTTTTTATACTGTTACGTGTTTGTTAAGCTTGTCATTTTATCAAGATTCTAATTAAAAAATTCATCAAAAATTTAACTGTATTCAAAGCAATTTTTATAAGTTAAAATCTATTTCGAAAAGAAAATCGTGTAAGTTTTTACCAAAAATGGTAGAACACAGATAATGTAATACTAAAATAGTAGAACGCATTTGAATGATTTTTGCTTTTTAACATTTGTCTGTCTTGATTAGTTAGAATAACTACCATTACCTCCTATTAAAAAATTGTCTAACCGGGCAGAGTAAAGTAAAAAATACTTTACACATCACTACATAGTATAAAACAAAGTCGCTTTCTCTGTCCCTATGTCCCTATGTATGCTTAAATCTTTAAAACTACGTAACGGATTTTGATGCGGTTTTTTTAATAGATAGAGCGATTAAAAGAGGAAGGTTTTAGTATATAATTTATTATGTTTTAGACAAAGCGGGCGAAGCCGCGGGCGAAGCCGCGGGCGGATAGCTAGTATAGCATAAATTAAAAATATTTTTTTCAAAAACTCACGGCTAGCAGAAGACAATAAATCAGGCAGATACGGCAGTTTCTTGATAAGTATGATACTGTCGAAGCAAGATGGCTGCAAAAGAGCTGCAACCGCGTTAGCTGCTAATACTGCCGCCATTATCGGGAGCAGATGGGTTACCTGGAATGTAAAAAATATTCTTGTTTAGTTATATAATAAACTAGCTGTGCCGCGCGGTTTCACCCGCATTGCTCCGCTCTTATTGGTCTTAGCATGATGATATATAGCTTATATTACTCGTGGATAATGTAGCTTTCGAATGGTGAAAGAATTTTTAAAATCGGTCCAGTAGTTTATGAGCCTATTCATTACAATCAAACAAACAAAGTTTTCCTCTTTATAATATTAGTGTAGATTAGCTTTCCTTCTGGGACTGAAACTAAACAAATTATGAACCTATTAATTGGTGAAAACAAAAGAGATGCAGAAGTTTTTGGATTTATCATGAACAGACAGACGCGGCGAAGTTGTTGTTGTTTGTTTGTTGGTGTTTTTTTAATATTTAATGATAGTGACGTTTGTATGTACGTTTGTTTTTTTTATGTTTGTCTTTCTTTCCCGTCGTAATGGAGCGATTTTATGGTAAAAGTGTGTTTTGTGGTGATGTAAATAAAGGAATTACTAGATAATCTTATATATAAAATTCTCGTGTCACAATGTTAGTCTGCATACTCCTCCGAAACGGGTGGACCGATTCTCATGAAATTTTCTGTGCATATCGGGTAAGTCTGAGAATCGGCCAACATCTATTTTTCATATGTACCACGGGCGAAGCCGGGGCGGGCCGCTAGTATATTATAAAATAACTAAAATAAACAATGCGTGGTAAATTAAAAATTACCACAACCAACGCAGGTGAAGCCAATTTGTTGCATTTTAGAAAAATTGTTTAAAAAAAAAAATTTTCGACCAACTACTTCACTAAATTTTAATATGTACCATAAACGAAAAAATAGAATAATATATTACCTGTCCAGTCATTTCAATAACTATAACAATCGTAGACACAGTATGTGTAACTGCTCCAGTGAAAGCCGCCGCCCCGACCGTGGCATAGCCCCCTATAAAAAAAAGAAATATATTTTTATTTAAAGTAGGACCCTATACAAAAAACAAAAGTATAATTTACTTAAAATAGTACCCTATAAGATAGAAAGATATTTTACATTGGGAAATTAAACGATAATCATATAATGAATAAATCACGTTTAAAATCCGTTAAAATCTTTAATTTCTAAAGATATTTTACTTTAAAACAAGCTCCCACAAAACAACAACAAATTCTACTTATAATATCCACAATAAATAACAACAACAAATGTGTGCACTTGCGCAATAGTCAATTGAAATGTTGTCTCCAAACTAAATTCTATGCATTATGAGCTGTTGAACAATTATTCAACCTGCATGTAAGTAAGTAAGTAAGTAAGAACCTAAGTAAGTAAAGGACTAAGTAACATCATAAATCTCACCAGGCAATATCTTCTGTATATGTCCACCATACGCCACGCCCAACGGGCAGAAATAATGCATAACTTCACCCGTAAACCTGCCCAAAGAGGCGCCCATTTTGAAAGCCGGCACGAAAATACCAGCAGGCACTGGTAGAGTACATGATACCATGCTGAGGAAGTACTGGGAATGAAAAAAAATAACAAAAAATAAAAAAAATTGCGTGTGTACTGAGCAGACGAAGTGAAACTTCATTGGCAAGATTCAAAGATTGAATTTGATATTTTTGCTTTTATGGCATTCAAATGCTTTATAAATATAAAATATTTTTTCTATTATTTATTTTATAAGTTTCAAAGATACCA
The DNA here is from genome assembly GCF_061535455.1 of Colias philodice. NCBI lineage: Eukaryota > Metazoa > Arthropoda > Insecta > Lepidoptera > Pieridae > Colias > Colias philodice. The sequence continues at coordinate 5,946,923 of NC_143109.1, read as the reverse complement.
AAATCGTCGCTTTACTTCAAAACGTGATGGTATTGCCATGACGTCACCTTGAAATTTTACTCTCAACGCGTTTAAGGAAGTTTCACTTCAAAAAATTACAAAAAATACAAAAATTGGTTGTCTGTAAAGTCGGTTTACTGACGATAGTTGAACGTGACAACGTCCGATTGTGCTTCTTTGTCGCTCGTTCCACGCTCTCGCTCGCACTTCAAGCCTTACATGGAACGCCTCAGATGAGTCAGAGCGAGGAAACGCCGCATGAGTCATGTTTTTTCGTGTGTGCAGCCGGCTTTATCGAATTATAAGACGTTGTCACGTCAAAAATCTTGACAAATATCTTAAAGGGGATTAAAAATTACGTCAAGCTGAATTTCAGTCGATTATCATAGTGTGTGCTGTGAAGTTATTTATAGATAAATCATTGGTAATATCACAAATAGCTAAAAAGTTAGTGGCAATATTATAACTGCAAAAGTGCGTGTGTTTGTCATTCTTTTACGTCACAACGGAGCGACTTTATGGTATGATTTCTATGGCTGGAAATAGTGGGCAGAAATGTGACTTAACCTACATTTAAGTAAACACAATACAAAAATTAATACCATTTAACTCGATAATCGAAAAAGAGTCATAAATAACAATTATTTACTCTCAATGGGACATATAAAATTGAGGTTTGAAGCGTGAAATCGTAAATTTGTATGACGGTACTAAAACATCTGTTTATTCGATATTTTATAGTGAAATAATTTAAAAATTGGTAACAAGTATATATGACGAGGTGGCCGAGTGGTTAAGGCGTTGGACTGCTAATCCAATGTGCTCTGCACGCGTGGGTTCGAATCCCATCCTCGTCGATACTTTTTGGATATTATGAACATTTTTAACACAAAACAAATTTATTTGAAGTGCTTCTACTGGTTAAAAAGAATTATACATAGGGTCTTTATTGTTATGTTTAACATTAATTTAATAGCAAGTAGTTATTTAACCAGTTCTAATATTCTGTAAAGACGACCCTTTAAATAGAGAAAAAAAACCGAACCACTACTAAAAATGTTACAAAAGCGGGAAAAATATGTTTAGAACAGACAAAGTCTCATAAGTCAGCTAAATATATAAAATGATATTATTGAATTTAGTTGTATAAATAGCATAGCATTCGAATGATTTATAAATGAGAAATTTTTAAGGAATAGAAAAAAAATGATCTAAAAAAATTGGTTGTCTGTAAAGTCGGTTTACTGACGATAGTTGAACGTGACAACGTCCGATTGTGCTTCTTAATCGCTCGTTCCGCGCTCTTGCTTCATCGCTTGCACTTCAAGCCTTACATGGAACGCCTCAGATGAGTCAGAGCGAGGTAACGCCGCATGAGTCATGTTTTTTCGTGCGTGCAGCCGGCTTTATCGAATTATAAGACGTTGTCACGTCAAAAATTGGAACCCGAGTCTTCGAATTCCCTGGCGAAAGACGCGGATTCGAATCCCACCCCGTGTTTCTGTTGTCTGTCACAAAAAAATAAAAAATGTCACTTTCTCAATACTCACAATACTAAAGAAATAAATAATGAGGCATCCAAAATGGTCCACTTCGGGTGTCTGCCAGTGAGAAACAATGGCCGCTTGTTCTGCTGTCAGCTCGTCTGACCATGTGAAGTTTGCGAATAGAGATAATACCTGTAATATGTTGTTTGTAATTATGATGGTAGGTGATGATGAGGGTGGTGATGAATTGTATACTCTAATAATATGTGGTTCACCAAAATTTTATAGCTTTCAAATAGAAATAACCTGTATTAATTAGATTTAGTAACTGTTTTCATTATTAGATTTAGGGCCGATTTTTCAATGCTTGGATAAAACTTATCTGTCCAATAAAGTATTACACGATAATATTAAAATGTCACATAAACTGTCAAATACGGGCAATTAGGATAGTACGTTTTTAAATGGTAGTTTTATACATTATTCGACGATTAAGTTTTAACCAAGGATTGAAAAATCAGCCCTTAGTTTAAATTTGTGTTGGCGGTGATGATGATGATAAATTGTACACTGTTGTGGTCCTAAAAATGATTATTTAACAAGATATGTTTACAATTGCAATATATAATAGCTCGCATAAATAAAGGCTCATGTTTATTTTATTTATTTATTTATTTATGTTGATGGTGATGACAATGACGATGATGGCGATGATGATGATGATAAATACCTGTGGTTGATTGCCCAGGTCCGCTGCCATGTACTTTCCAATCCCGGGCGGGAACAGTATCGACATTACTGCCAAGGTCACAAACCCGGGGTAAATGAAACGACTGGAATAGCAAGTGTTATTTTGATAATAAAAATTAGCGAAAGACGTAGGTTAGAATCCCGCCTCGAGATAAATTTTATTTTTCTTTTCTTTAAAAATTCACAAGAATTTATTAATAAGAATTATAACACAGAAAACGAGCGTGTTCTCTAAGTTATCCTCTATTAAAATTAGCTTTTCCCTATAAAAATTTCCATCCCCCATTTTTGTAATGTCAATCTTTCTCTTTTTGTTTTCATTCCATTTTGAGAAGGAGACAATTTCCCATAAGGAAAGAGGATATGTTTTAGAACAGATAATAAATTAGCAAAATAAAGAAAAAACTCACTTTTTCTGCAGGAAAGTGCTCAAATACTTAGTGTTACGGATAAAGAGCACATACTGACGATGCAGCCACACCCATAGCGCCGCCATTAGACCACACACTATGCTGAAAGTTAAGAAATATTTATTTTAATTATAACTGTTGAAAAGTTTGGAAAAAGGATGTTGAAATAAGGTTTGGTTTTAAAATTGTTTTTAGTGTAAAGAGTTTTTAGTGGTAGTGTTAGACAATTACCTGAATTTTTAGTGCACTTGTATAGTTTTAAAGGCAAAAACTGTGTTGGCTGAAAGTTAGTTACTATGTACTACGAAATTACAAGTGTTTTAGTTGTAAGAAGTTTAGTTTCCCTGTATTTACTTTGTTGTTCTTATTAGTCTCATGATGTTGAATTAACATATTTCATTCTTACAATACCAAAATCATTTTATGTGTATTTTTTCTTCACAAACATTATAATTCAACCATTTTAAGACACAATTCACACCAAAAACATTCGCAACACATGTATGTATGTCTCTTCTTACCCTAGTAGTACGAAAACAGCGAACTCTTGTGGATCAAATGGAAAGTCTTGAGGTAGACTGGTTGGGAATAGTGGTTTGACTGTCGGCATGGCACCTGACCATACTGATAGTAAGCGGAACATCTGTAAAAATGAGGGTATGTGGATATTTTACATTTACAAAAATATGTGGGTAGAAAAAATATATTCTAATATTTACATCCATTTATATTTAGATGGTTGAGGCTGGAATATTTGTATTTTCTAATTTATTTTTATTGGAATATGTGTAAGTATCCAGAAACACCGTTGCAAGTACTATAATATTAATTATTGGTTATTTATATTAATGAGGTATAATTACGAGGTACGGGAACATTAACATTTTATAATATATTAATATGACCAAAAATTTGTGCGCTCTTCTTTATCTTATTTCATAGATAATACATATTATTTATGCCATTCTTAAGAATTTAATTTTGTTGGCTTCATTTGATTTAAATGTGCTAATTATTAACACTAGTTATGCTAAAAAAGGCTTATTTTTAAACTCACAATAGCACTGCAACAAGCTGCAAAGAAACCTCGCCAGTAGTTGCGGACAGCAAAGTATGTCGTCGTTACTTCGATTGAGAATAACACACCTGAAATTACATAAAATATAACATAGTTGTATACAGTTGTAATATAAAGAAAAATGATTTCAATGTTTTTGTATAGATAACTTAATATTGTTATTTAACCACTAGAAAAGAGTATTAATCTGACAGATGTAGTAAGCATTTTTAGTTTCATCGATTTTGTTCTATCTTCTAGCATAAATATAGATAGGTAACAAATAAATAAAAGACAAATATATTAAATTAATAATATTACCCGACATATAATACAATTTTAATTTATTCCAATTAAAGAAAAATACACATAAATTACAATCATTTATGATGAACCAAAAACGTTAATTTAAACAAACTATCTGTATTCATAATTGTGTCGTAATCACAATAAAAATCACATAAAAATAAAGTTCTCCATAACCAGACACAATAAACAGTAACCAAAGGAAACCAGCTATTCAGAGATTTATCTAAACGTATCTAGTTTCATGCATTAATCTGTACAAGGTTGTTTATAATTACGCGTATTGCATTAATTATCAACAAAATCTTTGAGTTGTTGTATTTATTTCGCAATTTATTATTTACTTTGCGGCTATATTATGAAATGGTATCCAAGATTTTTTTGTAAACCCAAAATCTATTTAGATTCTGGTGTGCCTATATCTGTATTTAAAAAATAAAATCTTTATTTACCAAAAAAATTTAATTTATTTTAACTTTTTCCTTTTACGGACAAATCCTGCGAGTGCTAGATTTTTTTCCTTATTCTTAACAAGCACACAAGTATTTTGTATTTTTTTATATAATTTCACTTCTAAATATTCATAATATAAGTAACTAGCTGCGCTCCGCGGTTTCAGCCGCGTGGCTCTGCTTCTGTTGGTCTTAGCGTGATGATAAGACCAACAGAAGAGGAAGTCCCAATCAAACACCAAAGAATTTTTCAAATCGGACCTGTAGTTCTTGAGATTAGCGAGTTCAAACAATCAAACACTTATATAGTATAGATTAATAATTCTTTATTATTATTTCAACTAAGTATTTTTGAAGTGAAAATTTCTTTAGCGGCGTTGGGTATAAAATCTTAAACTCGCGTCAGGACACATGACCTGATCGAAAAAGCGTAAGACGGATGGATATCAAACATGCTCAACGTTAATAATCAAGTTTTCACTTCTGCCGGCACTCCCGGAGTGCAACCCGTCTTTTTTTTGTTGTTATTTCACCGAAAACTCACCCCCCACAGGCGCAGCGAAGCAAGAAGCCACGCCCACTGCGCACGCGGCGGCCAACATCTCCGTGGTCCGGGATTCGTTCTCGTATATACCTTGGAAGGTGGTTACTAGCCGGGAAAGAAGGGATGCCACCATTGATGCTATGTGGACTGATGGGCCCTAAGAAAAATGAAAAAATACAAATAAATAGCAAAAAAGACGTTAAAATAAAAATTCAGTTTAATAAAAATGTTAATGAAATCGTATCCGAATATTAAAACCTTGTTAAAAATCATAGGTAGGTAAGTACATTGATATCAGAAAATAACAAGTAATAATGGAAAATTAACATTACTACATCATAGTAAAAGTTAATTATGATAAAAAATAACTTATAAAAGCAATTATAACCAAATCCATAAATATCTTTTAGGTCATGAATCTTAAAACCTTGTTAAAAACATTGATATCAGAAAATAACAACTAATAATGGGAAATTAACATTACTACATCATAGTAAAAGTCAATAATGATAAGAAACAACAGGAGTTACAACCAAATCCATAAAATATTCGTTTAGGCTATCAAAAGAAAGGTTATACACAAACAAAATTGTATTTCAACACGGTAAGACTGTTTATAAGCCGAATTTTTGTTAGTTGTTACGCTATATGATTTAGGCAATTAACTGACTTAAGAATTGAATTTTTGGACCATGTACAACGTATATGCCCTAAAATGCATCAGAATAGACTACAACATATATATTTCAAAACGGTATCGGCTGTTTATAAGCCAAATTTTTGCTGCACTATATGATTCAGGCAATTACCTGACTTAAGTATTACAATTTTGGACTATGTACAACGTCGTCGTCGTTGGCCTATTTGATCTGTAGTAGATCATATATGCAGTTACATTTAAATTTCAAAAAAGAAAATTTTAATTTATTAGTGTTGCAATTTTCCTAATCAGTCATGATTTAGGGCAGTGTCGTTCGTGGCTAAAGAGCCCGATTCTGGAGCGACAATAACGCCCACAAGTCACAACGTATAGACCTTAAAAAGCATCAGCATAGACTACATATTTCATTCTTACCTCTTTACCCAAAGGCAGTCCAGAACCAAGGGTGGCTGTCAAACCCACGACCTTCGAAACGAGGGCTCGAAACGTGAGATATTCTTTGAGATGCACTCCCCTGAGTATCGTCTTCATTTCTGGTATACCAGATCCTGGAGAATTTAATGGAATAAAATTTTAATGAAAAAATACACACTCTTCATTATGTTACTTTGATTGCCATGCGAGACTCGAGCCGAATATTTTTTTCTTAAAAAGTTCATTAATTGTCATAAAGAGCGGTGCAAAGATGAAAAAGTAAACATGAAACTCTTCGTCCTAAATATGTTCGTAGGAAATGCTGTAAAAGACGAAAGCTACGACTATAAAAGTTTGTGTTCTAGTGCACTTTAAAATTACTCATTTGCTACAGCAATGGCCTAGTTAACGCGTTTTGTCCCTTTACTAAACAGGTATTGTTCCCACATATTCTATTCGTAACACAATTTTTATTATTAGCTTCACCTGTATGTTTGTAAGTATGTATGTAACCGACTCCTTTAGATTCTATCATGACGGCATGGGTTTTTTTGTTTTTTGAAGTGAAATTTCTTTATCGGGGTTGGAAAAAAATTTAGTGTAACATTTTTTCGTTACGCGTGACATTTTTCCGTTACACGCCATCTTTTTCTTATCCCTACCACGCGTGATTCGACGTTTTTTGTAAAGTTGCATATAGTAATTTTTTTTTTAATAAAGTCATAAAGAAGTTTCACTTCTTACGTGTGTACACAAGTACACGCACACATTTTCTTTTTTCAACTATAAATATTTACAGCTAGCTTTCCGGCCAAGGTCCCATGGGATTTCCTGGATATCCTTCTATGTCCTTTCGCAAGTCTCAAACAATCTGTAGGTGTGGATATAACAAATTTCATCCAACGCTTCAGTAGTTTAGCCGTGAAGGAGAGACAGACAGACAGAACTTTCGCATTTATACTATTAGTTAAGATTTTTGTTACCTATACTCTGAGCGGCTACTATATGCACGAAGCCAGCTGCAAACAGTATCAAACACACAGGCAGAGACACCCAAGCTATATACTTGGTGAAGATGGTTGTTGCTACGTCTTTGTACATCCAGGTTCGAGCTGTAATAAAGATAATAATAGTTTATTTGATTAATTAATTAGTTAGGGTAATTTTTCAATCCTTGGTTAAAACTTATTCGACGAATAACGTATAAAACTACCATTTCAAAATGTATTCTTATTGCCCGCAATTGACAGTTTACAGGTGACATTTTGATATTATCGTGTAATACTTTATTGGACGGATAAGTTTTAACCAGGGATTGAAAAATCGGCCCTCAGATGATTAATTTACTTTATTTGTTTTAAGTAGCGTTTATACTATAGAATAAGTTAAGTAAATACTAAATAGTAAATTGAGTATTTAGGAAAGCAGTTTGTTAGAACAAGTACTTAGTTCGTAGGTAGTTAGTAATAAACTCTTATTGCGCTGCGATTATATGCTAGGCGATATTAGCCTAATTGTTGATAAAAAAAAGTCTGTACCTATTTATTGCGAATTCAATTGTTTTAATATTTACCTTAACTCCTGTGCGTGCAAAAACAAACATCATTTTTAATCAATATTCAACACTGATTAAAAATTCATAAACAATAATATTCTACTACTTCTCTCTATCTTCTACCATTTTTATTCCTCCCCATTCTCAAATGAAATACAATACATATAAAAACAAAGTGTCTATTTAATAAATACATACCATTATTACATACTGCGATACCCTGGTCGATAGCGAAGTTCAAACACCCCATGACGATGCCCAGCACAGCCAGGAACACCCAATCTTCTCCGAGCCTTGCGAATGTATGCCTCCATAGGTACCCTGGGACAAACTTTATATCGTTCATTCATTATATTAGCTGGGGAAGAGCTTTTATTGAGAACTTAGTGGAGGAATTTGATTGTTGTTGTTGAAAATTGTTATTAGTTCTCCTGAAATATTTATTTATTACTAGCGGTCCGCCCCGGCTTCGCCCGTGGTACATATTTACGTTTTCCCTACATAAAAACCATCCTCGTACTTCAAGGAATATAATAAAAAAAGAATTATCGAAATTGGTTCAGCCGTTCTCAAGTTATGTGCTTACCAACACATTTTGGGATTCATTTTTATATTATAGATAAGAAGATTATTTACATCTTACGGTGCATTTACATCACATCCAACGAGCGAATGCTCATTCTAACTGCACTAGTTATGTCAAATTCTTTTAGTGTAAACAGGTGTAGAGCATTCTTTCGTTGTGCTTAGTGCGTTCGAAAATATTCTATGCAATGTTCTAATAGTGAACAAGAATGAATACGAGTTTTCATTTATTGTGATTTACACTAAAGTCTAAAAGATCACAAAATAATGCTCTAGCTCTATGTTCGTTTGATATCCGTAATATGTAAAATTCTCCTGTCTCAGTATTTGTAGTTGAACTCCTCCGAAACGGCTTGACCAATACTCATGAAATTTGGTGTGCATATCAGATAGATATGAACGTCGGATAACAACTATTTTTCATTCCACTAAATGATAAGAGTTTGATGGGTCCGCCAATCATAATATAAGGAGATTGGTCTTGATTTTGGAACCTGGTAAAAATAAAAAAAATAAAAAATAACACTGTTCTTATATAATACTTACCTAATACTTTAAAGAACTTCCCCCTCGGTCTATGCTTGCCAGAAGCTTCCAGCTCCTTCTGTCGAAGTTTGTCGTCTTTTCTTCTCTTCTTGCGCAGTCTTCTGAGTCTTCTCGCTTCTTCTCTCGCCGCTTCGCTTAGGTCGCGTTGGTAGCGACCATACATCTGGAAAAAAGAAATTATGCATCAAATACTTGGGTTTTGTATTCTTCATGATTTGTAGTTTTTATCCATTATAAAATGAAATAAATACGCAACTTTGTTGCTCTAAATTTGTGTACAATGCAGCCTGCAGGATAATAATAATTAGTAAACACGACCCATCTTCACTAAAAAAATAAAAATTCTAACTCCATTAATATAAGTTTGAATTTTATTATTTTTTTTTTGTTGCAATTGCATTAATTATTGTTTGCTTAATTTTGAACTAGATGGCGCTGTGTAACGGAAACTCATATTTATTTGTTGAATGATCAAATGTTGAATTTTCAGTGTGTATTATTTATGTAATTCGGGCGTTATTAAAACTATAAGGGTAGTAACCTAATATAAAATTTTTCGTGTATAACCATTCTATTCTAAATAGGTACCTCCACTTCTAAAACTTTCCTAAAAACCTCCTACATCCAATAATCCCATAATCTGTATAACCTTCATACAGTATGCTCTGGTTGTTTGTCAAACATACATCGGATACAAATTTGCTGCTATCAGACAAATATTGCCAAAGAAAAACTAATCTAACGAAGGTTGCAGATGTTTGTAGAGATTTAATGTACTGAAAACGAAGTTTTTTATATTCTTAAATGAGTGAGATCCTGGTTCAAATAAATTTGGAATATTTTCATCAATTAAATTTTACATGCTGTACACATACGTGCAAAAAACAGTGATATTTAATCGTAGGTGCAAAAAACAATACTTGGATTTGAAGGATTATGACTAGATAAATAAAATAAAAATATTTCAAGACAATTTTTCACACACGGCACGATCTGATCCCATACTAAGCTTTCGCTTGTGTTATGGAAACCAGATGGCTGATAAACATACATCATACATAATTTTAAATAAATACTTAGGTATATAGATAATTAACACCCAGACACAGAGCAAACATCTATGTTCATCACACAAATATTTTCCCCGGGTGGTAATCGAACCCACGACCTCTGACTTGGAAGGCAGGGCCACTACCAACCAAGCCAACCGGTCAGTCAGTAGATAGCGCGATAAATTTTGGCTAATGTCTATAGGCAATTATTTAGGTAGGTATATTTTTTAATTGGGAGACAATAAAATATATATGTAAACAAACAACAAAAAAAATAATTATCATCCGAAACATATAAATTTACGAATTGCTATCACAGGTATAAAACGAAATCAGGCCTTATATTATTTACTGCTAAATAGTTAACTAATTAGGTACCTGAAGTACCGCAGAAAGTAAATAAAATATCTTACTATCTATAACAATAGATAAAACATGACCAATTCATTCAACAGTTATTGGACACCACATAACAATCTTTGTTGCATGCAATATTTTTTCCACAATTTTAACCCTTAACACTAAAAACTTAAGGGTTATTATCCCATAACGGTATTTATGAGAATGCATCGCTAAATATAGTGCTCCCACGTTACTCATGTTTAATTGTTGATGTCTTGAGATTTTAATATAAATTATTGTATTCTTAGGATCGGGTCATTTGAGCTTTATACCTATTGCACGCCTCATAAGCGAAGCGTTGAGGTGGGTACTACTGTCACTTCGCGCAAAACATCTGATTTTTCAAACTTAAAATGTCTTTATGTATCATACATTGCACTTGTAAGATAATACATACACACACATATTAAGAAAAAACACTATTTTTAACGTTCATGATATTTTTGATGTCATTTTTGTTATTTAAACTAGTTAAAAAACAGTTTAAAAAAGTTCTGTCTTGCTCTTGGACGTCCGTGTGTCTGTATGTGCGGATCCTTTTTCTTGTTAACACGATAGCGACCGAAATACTTTACTAATCTGCTCAGGAATAGAACCCTTTCATTTTTCAGGGTCTGATTCGATGTGGTTTAATTGTTATTAAATAAACAAAAATAATAATTAATAAATATTTATTAAAAAAAAATTATGAGGCGTGCACTTTTGGATTTTCCAAATTATTTCTTATTTCATTTCACGGAAAAGGTAAATATAAGGTAAAACTGACAACACAATGATTATTTTTTATTCTACCCGCATTTCCATAAAAACAATTTTGAGCGTAACAAATTTTATACTTACGTTAATTAATCCCTCAGTCCCGGAATCACAGACACAATAGAAAATCTATTGTGTCGCGGCCCGATCGGGCCGCTCGGTGGTCAATGGGATATAAGTTTAGATTTCTGATAAGTTTTGCCATTATTATTTTAAACTTGTTTAAAGTGTCGATTTTTATACAATCAATATGTACGTAGGTATGGAACCTTACCAATTTAACCAAACATGCGCATAATTATTAATTACTAGCGGTCCGCCCCGGCTTCGCCCGTGGTACATAATTACGTTTTCTCTACATAAGAACCATTCTCGTACTTCAAGGAATATAATAAAAAAAGAATTATCGAAATCGGTTCAGCCATTCTCGAGTTATGCGCTTACCAACACATTTTGCGATTCATTTTTATATATAAGAAAGATAGGTCATATTAATGTCAAAAAAGCAGATAAATGAAATATCCAACACTAAAACAAATTTTGAATTAGAACCAGTAGTTCCTGTAAACAAACGACTCATCTTTTTAACCGACTTCAATAAAAGGAGGAGGTTATCAATTCGGCCGGTATATTTTTTACTCTGTATAATTTAGATATTGACATAGATTACATAGTCTATAGAAGATACGTACTAATAGATAGTAGATACGTATATTATGAAATCAAAATGATATAAGCTCTGTATTCTACTCTTAACCTATAGCAGAATGTATTTATTATAGTTAAATCTGTCATCTCTATTATAGTAGAGCCATTTTAATAGGCAACATTTGACAGTTCAACAAAATTCAACAACGTAACCTAGTAACGACGACATAGAATAACATGATATTTCGTTTTGTTAGAACTGCACATTTGCTTAACTTTTTTCAATTACGATTACATATTTATAATAATAATGACCGATGCAACTAATTTTAGGATTTGATTTTACTGATAAACCATTCTAAACATAATAAACATTTTCTTATTTAAATAACTGACGTCGCTACAATTTTGTGTCAATAAACCTTTTTTTTTTTTTAAATACCAGAGACGTTACTCTAAAAATCGAAATCTGACATCTAGAATCGAATGCATTGATTACTTGGGAATAAAAATCATCATAAATTATTGATATGTGTTTCAAGTTCGATTGACAAATGTTTAAAGTCCGTATCGATTAATTCGCTTTAATCGATGTTTTTAAGCAGGTTACCACCCTATGAAGATAAAATTGATAGACGTCAAATGTTGCCTATTAAATTGGCTCAACTATAACAACGTACAAACGAATAAATCATTTGATTTGTATGAGGCAGACAACCTACGATGTTAGTCATTCGAGTGATAATACACTGTAAATCATGTATTATTTGTTATCCAACTGCGCCTAAAAGGATTATGTATTCCTGAAGCACCTGTATTACATTTTAAATAGCTTGATTAGTTATATAGATATCGTTTAATTAGTAAGAGTAATGTTTATAAAAAATAATTGTTTTGAACAAAAAGGAACCTTCAAATTGTTAGACCACACAGAAGGCAACAATACAGGTTTTGAGGTTTTTACCTAAAACCACAAAATAGGTTTACAGTTGAATTGAGAACATCCTCTTATTTTTAAGTCCGTTAAAACTACCTAAATAATAATTATGCTCACCATTTTTTGTGTAGGTAAATAGTAAATACCTATTCTAAGATTTAGGAATAGATCATAAACTATTTTTCACACTCCTAAATAATAAGTGTTCTCACATCTTTTGGATCAGCTGGTTTATTCGATCATAAATAAACTTTATTGTATAATAATTACTAGAGGTCCGCCCCGGCGTCGCCCGTATTTCGCAATAAAAGGTAGCCTATGTCCTTTCTCGGGTATCAAAATATCTCCATACCAAATTTCATGCAAATTGGTTCAGTAGTTTAGGCGTGATTGAGTAACAGACAGACAGACAGAGTTACTTTCGCATTTATAATATTAGTATGGATTTATCTGCTGTTTTATTATTCCGTACGCTGACCGTACCTACGAGTTAATAAAAACAAGTCAATGAGACCAACCTTTGACGCACTGCCATTGTATTGTGCGGATTTTATGTACGTGCAATGTTAAGTCGTGATCGATTTTTCCTGGTGCAGGAAGGCATTATTTTTAACTGTAGGTAATGTACCTTAATTCAAAGTGATAGAAACTAAAATATAATACCTACCTTTTTCGAAAATGTATTATGAAAGTCATTGGTATTATTATTAGTATATTATTGGTCAATAGGAAACTGTAGCGTTTATGGTGAAAGTATTTTCAAAATCGGTTGTTTTTTGATGTTGACTTTATCCCTACATAGATTAAACAAACGAAAAATCCGATCTTTCTTTGAAATATTTTTGTGTAGCCAAGCAAATAACATGCACATTAGTTAGGTTAGGTAGGTATAAAGTTTTATGAAATATCCCATAATAAAGTTGAATATTGATATATTTTATAATTGCTTATTTTTATCGGATATCAAATAAAAACAAGTTTTCGATGAAAAAACTAAACTGGCTAATGGCGACTATTATTTCAAATGTCAATACTTTTTTGTTGACGCTCCCATCTTACGTACCGTTATCAAAATCGAACCAATTAAAAATAATAACAATGATAATCAATTTTTTTACATAATAGTGAATAGCAAAATATTTATACATATACATTCGGTCATTACCCTTTGAGTCGTTGAACTAAGTTCCGCAAAGCCTTGCAAAGTACAGTCAGCAAAAACCGGTTTCAGTGTTTTATTCGGTATATTCAATGTAACTTTTCAGTACAGTTTATTAATTTTTCTTATAAACAAAAACCTACTACTCAGGTAGGTAGTATAGTATAGGTACCTACCCTAGTACCTATATCACTTAGTAGAGTTAACCTGCTGTTTTTACAGTAGGTAAGGCATGAGTATTCATTTTCATCAATTCTCTATTGAAAAATCAATACAGCAAAGTCGAGTTGTAAGGCCGTATAAAATTATATAGGTATAAAAAATGTATCCCATCTGTTTTAATCCATTTTTAAAGCAACTACAATCATATATATCAATAGCTTTGTAAGGTACATTTAGGTATTTATTTATCTTTGACTTACAGTACAAAACATACCGACACGCACAGAGATAATATTTTGATCAGGGTTCGTACCCAGAACTCAACTAGTATAATGCCGAAAGCGCTAACCACTGCGCCAAATAGGTGTAAACAAAGAAGAAATACCAAATGTTCAATATAAATAAACCTCCGTTTTTACAAATTAACTACATATCACGTGAAAAAAGATTAATGTCTTGCAAACAAATTAGTTAAATAATAAATACATACATATAATACATATAATGTAAAGTCAATTTCATTAATTATGTACGCTTATAAAATTATGAGCAAGGTTATTTATTTTTTAGGTTATCGCGAAATGTATACTTCCCTACAATTATTAAAATTGTTTTACTATGAGTCTTAATTATGCAGTGTGGTTATATTTAAAAACTATTAATAATTATAATACGAGGTGGTAATAAAAACATCGAGTAAATGTGATTTATTGATATTTTTCTATAATTATTATTATGGAGGCTTTGTTGTCTTCGAAATAAACTATGAGAATGAAATACTATGAATAACATATACTATGAATACCAGAGGTCTTCATTGAATTCAGCTAATAAATAAACATTATTTCTTTCTTTTCTTTCTTTCTTTCTAATTCTAATATCTAATATATATTATAAAGGCGAAAGTTTGTAAGGATGTATGGATGTATGGATGTTTGTTACTCTTTCACGTAAAAACTACTGAACCGATTACAATGAAATTTAGCACATATATAGGGGAGGGTAACTTGGATTAACACATAGGATAGGTTTTATCCCGGAAATCCCACGGGAACGGGAACTATGCAGGTTTTCCTTTGAAAACGCGGGCGAAGCCGCGGGCGGAAAGCTAGTATAATATATTTATGTTATTAAAAAACATACGGTGTTAGGTGGGTACTTCACAAACATAGGTAGGTACCTACTTAACTATATGCACACTTTGTATATTAATAATTTAAATATTTGTTTGTAAAACAAAATATTTTAATCCAGCATCAATATATATACCTACGTGTCGGAACCATAACCTCATTTAAGTGAAGTTGGTTAAAACTTTCTTTATTCAAGCGAGGTCAATTTGTGCAGTTATTTGCAGTGAGATTAAACTTTATAGCGATTTGCTCCCGTTTTCCGAATCTTAATCTTAAAACAAACAAAAGATTTCATATCTATAGCCATTAATATCGTTATTTATTTATTTTTATAGATAAAAGGTTTACGGTAAAATTATTTTAATTTAACGCTGTAACACAAAGATACTTTTAGCTACTTTAGAATTAGTTCATTGAAATGTTACATTTTTTAGGCCTAACCTCGAGTTTTTTAGAGGACGCAATTTTATTTTTTTGATATGTAGGGGGGGTCAGTATGAAGCTAAAACCAAGTTTGTGGGGTCGCCACCCTTGTCCCACGGCCGCCATCTTGAAAATAGCGGTTGGAATGGTTTTTACAATATATCTCTTAAACTACTTATTTGATAAAAAAATATCGTTAACATTATTTGTTGCAAATTAAATTCTCTACAACTTTGGTCCAGTAACTTTTTGTCGTAAAACTATAAATAAAAAAGTTATAAGCGAAAATGTTCAGAAATTAGAGATATTTATATTTTTCAATAAAACTTTTTTTTATAATTTTACGAAGAAATGATATCAGACCATTTTTGTAGATTGTTTTTCGAGGAACAACTTTTACCTACAACATTTTTTCATTACGTCAATAGCTAAGGTTTTACAGCGCTCAGAAGTGAGTACTATTTTTCAGTAGTAATAAGCATAATATTATATTGGCTATTGGCTCTTTTCCCAGACTCCACAACAATGGAAGCACACTGCAGAACATTTCAGCCCTGCTTTTCGACGTAAAAAAAACGCGCTTCCAGACTCTATCTCCTGGGTGGTGGGGAAAAGATTCAATAATTAATTATTAATGATATTGCAAAATTTATTATTAAAAATATTATAATAACAAAAAAAAACAATTACTGATGACAAATTATTATTTACACACATAATATAAGTATGCTATAGATCAGAGTACTGAAAATTAGTACTCACTTCGGAGCGCTGTAAAACCTTAGCTATTTACTTAATGACAAAATGTTGTAGGTAAAAGTTGTTCCTCGAAAAACAATCTACAAAAATGGTCTGATATCATTTCTTCGTAAAATTATAAAAAAAAGTTTTATTGAAAAATATAAATATCTCTAATTTCTGAACATTTTCGCTTATAACTTTTTTATTTATAGTTCTACGACAAAAAGTTACTGGACCAAAGTTGTAGAAAATTTAATTTGCAACAAATAATGTAACTCAATGTTTTTCATCAAATAAATAGTTTAAGGGATATATCGTAAAAACCATATCAACCGCTATTTTCAAGATGGCGGCCGTGGGACAAGGGTGGCGACCCCACAAACTTGGTGATAGCTTCATACTGACCCCCCCTACACATCAAAAAAATAAAATTGCGTCCTCTAAAAAATGCAACCCCAAATGTAACTTTTCAATGGAGTAAATAAAGTTTTGATAAACATCATAATATCTGTCAATGACAACCTCGTTAGAAATAATTTATCAGTCATAATGCGGAAAAAATAGAAAAATAAAGGTAGCTATGCTTTTTTTTTGTTAATTAGATCTATAATTTGTATAAAAAAACAAAAAATAAACAATACAATTATATAAGAGAGTGTATGCCGAGCACATGTGTCATAAGTGAAACTTCTTTGGCAAGATTCAATGTAATACCACAGTATTACAATATTATTTCCTACAGTAAGGAATCGCCTTTGATGTCGCGCGATGCCGCCGCCAGCGTAGGTACTTACGCTGCCACACGAAAATACGCTAGGGTTGCAACAAATGGGAAATAAAACAATTTTGATTATTAATATTATGATGAAATCATTTATTCATATGTACATTCAAAATAATTGCGATTATTAAATCTGATGTAATTATTTGTTCATAAATATATAATTACAGATATTGCACTGCTAAATATTATTTACGTGGACACTTTATTTTTGGATGTTCTTAATTGTATATTATACCATTTAACTAAGTAATGCATTCGCATTGGGATGTACAATCTGATTAGAAAATAATGAGGACAACATATACATAGCTTTGATTTTAATTCAACAGATACAATTAATACAATCTTTCTGAAATATTGTTTCCTTCTGGGATTTCAATGTAGATTTACATCCGTAAACGGAAAAGTTTTTGCGCGTCATAATAGAATATGTAAGTACCTATGTATAATAAAATTATTACACAAAAAATACGACTGCGTCGTCCTTTCGCGATAGTTAATGCAAACTCAGCGTGATTGCATTAAGCGGCCCGCGTCGCCCGACCCCCCGCCAGTTCCCCTCCGTTTCTCTGCACAAGTACATTCGTCGCCATACTGTAGGATGGTAATACTGTGGTAATACCAAAATTGTCGCCTTACTCCATGACTTCACGGTATTGCCATGACGCATGAAATTTTACTCTCAACGCGCCTAAAGAAGTTTCTCTGCAAAAAAAGCATTTTTTTTTCTCATGCAAAAAATGCATTTTCATTATGGAATGAATTATAACGTTATTACTACAAACATCTAGTTATATAAGATTCTACGGTAAAGATGGTGATTGTATTTTCAGATAACTTTAGGCCTGGAATACATCTCACGTTTTAACCTTAGGTATAATATGTTAAGTTATTTAGTACTAGCTTTCCGCCCGCGGCTTTGCCCGCGTTTTCAAAGAAAAACCCGTTCCCGTAGGATTTCCGGGATAAAACCTATGTCCTTTCTCGGGTATCAAAATATCTCTATACCAAATTTCATGCAAATTGGTTCAGTAGTTAAGGCGTGATTGAGTAACAGACAGACAGACAGAGTTACTTTCGCATTTATAATATTAGTATGGATTCAATACATATAATATTTTGATTTACCGCACATTGTCTATAAATCATATAAAGCATACCGCTATAATATCCTAATCCAATATTTATTGGAGGTAAGAAAGGTTGTACAAGACACGAATGTAAAATAAGTATGAATTTATTTTCCACTAGCTTTCCGCCCGCGGCTTCGCCCGCTTTGTTTAAAACCCAATAAATTATATACTAAAACCTTCCTCTTGAATCACTCTATCTATTACAAAAAACCGTTGCGTAGTTTTAAAGATTTAAGTATACATAGGGACATAGGGACATATAGGGACAGAAAAAGCGACTTTGTTTTATACTATGTAGTGATTCAATGAAATAACAAACTGATACGAAAGTCGAAACTCATATAACTACTTACAAATAATAAAGACGAACGAAAAAGCCTTTGATTCATATAATATTTAAAATACTGTTTCTCTCTGAATCCTTCCAAAAACATGGCATCATGATGACGACACACAACCAAAACCGGGGGGAAAAACCTAGTTTTCCATACATATGTTTCTAGTTCAATTGTTCATTGATAAGGATATGTTGCCTCATTACCGACGTCAGTGGTCAAGCGCATTTGAGTGTAATTTTAACACGATGCAGGCGCGTAGCTACCGCCGTATCTGCCGTATCAATTATACGGGGCCCCCGCGCCAAGAAAAAAAAAATTTTGCGAAGCTTTACTAAAAACTTCGCAAAATTTTTTTTTTCAGAAATGATAAAAATAAAAAAAAAAAACAATTTTCTGGCCTCCTGTGTGTATATTTAATTTGGATTGTTTGTAAAAATTTTGGAATAAGTGACAGATAGATAATTATGATTTATGATGAATAAATATTTCTTTTAATTTTATGCAAACATTTTTTTTTCTTTTGTGAGAAATCTTTACTCTTCCTAAGGCCCCCAAACAAATTTTTATACGGGGCTCCGCCAAGGCACGCTACGCTTATGACAAGATGTAAACAATTATACCACAACATTATGGGTACAAAATACAAATGCATGTTTTACTATAGTCTATGTATTTACTACTGCTTTCCGCCCGCAGCTACGCCCGCGATTTCAAACGCGATTCCCAAATAACGTTAAGTGCGGAATTTTCAGTTATTAGTACCGAATTAAAAATGTATGCACCTACTCCTTAATCTATATTCTATACTAATATGTATCATAAAGCTGAAGAGTTTGTTTGTTTGAGCGCGCTAATCTCGGGAACTACTGGTCCGATTTGAAAAATTCTTTCGGTGCTAGATAGCCCATTAGTCGAGGAAGGTTATATATGTATATAGCCTATAGCCTTCCTATATGATAATATTATCACGCTAAGACCAACAGCAGCGGAGCAATGCGGGTGAAACCGCGGAGCACAGCTGCAGGTTTTATGTATAACTAGCGGCCCGCCCCGGCTTCGCCCGTGGTACATATTTAGGTTTTCTCTACATAAGAACCATCCACGTACTTCAAGGAATATAATAAAAAAAGAATTATCGAAATCGGTTCAGCCGTTCTCGAGTTATGCGCTTACCAACACATTTTGCGATTCATTTTTATATTATAGAGATATCTGAGTATTTAACGCTAATGTCACATGTAGTTAAGTTAATTTCTTCCTCAATTGGCACTGTTTGTAAAATCTCGTTAGTTGTAATTACAAGTAAGATCATAAGGTCATTATAAATGCATTGTCTTCAACGCCGCGATTATGAGATATAAGTGACACTATAATGTGTGTGACTTGAATACTTAAGGACAACTAAGTTAGAAGTATCTCAACCGCGATTTCCTTAACCGAGTAGAATTAATCAAAATCCATTACATTAATTTGAATACTTATTTCTCTACTATTCGTCATTATAAATTTATCACGTAAAAGAAAGGAATTGAAGTATGATCGTTTGTCTGTGACTGATTAACTCAGAGGTTTGACCTATAAAATGTTAAATAATCCTACTAATATTATAAATGCGAAAGTTTGTATGGATGTATGGATGTTTGTTACTCTTTCACGTAAAAACTACTGAACCGATTATAATGAAATTTAGCACACATATAGAGGGTAACTTGGATTAACACATAGGATAGTTTTTATCCCGGAAATCCCACGGGAACGGGAACTATGCGGGTTTTCCTTTGCAAACGCGGGCGAAGCCGCGGGCGGAAATCTAGTATAACATACAAAAGAGCCTGTACGTTACTGCTCCCAACTTCACGAGTAACGAAGTTAAGGCGTAGCTAATTAATTAAAATTCAACTAAAATTGTAAGGAATAATGATTTATTTACACCTATATGTTAGGCCACCACTAGCATGGAAGAGGCGTTAGTTTTAAGTTTTAACGGTAGATATTCACAAGGCAGACAAAATCTTCTATTTACTTCTATGACGTAACAATTAGATAATTCCCACTTACAGAATCGTGACTGACCACTCATCACAATGTGAAGGCTCGTTAACAACATTAACATACACATAGACATAAATATTATTATTATTAGTTGGTCTAGCCGCAAGGTCTGTTATCTGTCTGTATCTTTGTAAAATAGTGTTTTCAGTAACGCTTTCCAGTCAAATTCTTGAAAGTAAATAAACTGATTAGGAAATTCAGACAAAAAATGTATGCGTGTACTAGTGTACACACTACACACGTAAGAAGTGAAACTTCTTTATGACCTTATTTTTCAAAAAATAATTTTCTATAATATGCAACTTTACAGAAATACGTCGAATCACGCGTGGTAGGGATAAGAAAAAGATGGCGCGTAACGGAAAAATGTCACGCGTAACGAAAAAAATAAAAATGTTACACTAAATTTTTTTCCAACCCCGATAAAGAAGTTTCACTTCAAAAACAATAATTCGGTTTATTATTATAAAATTTCAAATAAAGTTGTAACTATTACGTTTGCATTTAATAAGTATAACTTTTATAAAATATTAAGTTATGATCAAAAATAAGTATTTAAAAAGTGGAGAAAATATAAAGCTTGTAAAACAATTTCTACACATAAAATCAGCTTAGCAAAAATAACGCATACTCAAGCAAAACAATATTTAAATCGGCCCAGTAGTTTCGGAGCTCATTTGCAGCAAGCAAACAGAATCGTCTTATAACATTAGTATCACTACATAGTATAAAACAAAGTCGCTTTCTGTCCCTATGTCCCGATGTATGCTTAAATCTTTAAAACTACGCAACGGATTTTGATGCGGTTTTTTTAATAGATAGAGTGATTCAAGAGGAAGGTCTTAGTATATAATTTATTATGTTTTAGACAAAGCGGGCGAAGCCGCGGGCGGAAAGCTAGTAGGTAATAAGACACAGTCGATTAGACATACGAGTAACACGAAGCTCAAATTGAGAGATTTACCTCATTACACTGTATATCCGTTCCTCCCACGGTTCAAACAATTGTATAATGGCTTATAATCTTTCTAAGGTTACGACATTTAATATTACTCTATTTATCTTTTAATGCGACCGTCTATAACCTTTTTAGCATAGGATAGGGTATATATAGATACATAATAGGGTTACCAATACCGAAATTTTAAACAGTACTAAAATTTTATTTAAATAAGTAAAACAAATTGTATTGTCACAGTGTTGTATTGAACACAAATAATGCTGCATTTTATTAATTTTTTATACTTACTTCAATTTCCTCTCCTTTCTTACGGTACTTAGGTAAGTAGCTCATTTACAGGTGTAACATACATGGATGTCATAGGATATATATTTGCAATAATATATATAGACATATATTATAATATATATAATCAATCAAAAATCATCAATCGAAAATATAAATACTGAAATTTTCGTATGTAAAAAATTGGTATACCTACAGTTACATTAATTAATGAATTAAAGCTGCATGACATTCTAAAGATAATATTTTTATAATTTATTTTTTAAATAATAAAATAGCATGAAAATAATGTTAAATAATTAACGTTGTATATTTTAAAATTTTCATTTCATTTTGGTTTATTTCTCTTAACCAATACATTGTTATGCATCAGTAATTAACAATCAATATTATAATAATATATTTATTGCCTTGTAGAAACCACTGTAACAGCACTTGAATCGAGTGGAATAGATTATGTGTGATTAACTTTAAGAGCATGTATTACAAGGCTATCGATTTCAAGATATCAACACTTGACAAAAAGCAAACACTTTATTAATTACTTACCTATATTATTATATTTACTTAACAATATAAAAAAAATTGGAGCTATTTATGGACTACTTCAAAATTTAAAGTAAATCTCTATAGTAATTCTTATATTTATAACAATGTAGGTTATATCGTAACTAGTAGTAGCCAGTAGGTACGGTCTACACATTCATTGATATTAATTAATATACTTCATAAATTTGGAATTATCTTAATACTTAAGAACCTATATGTACACCTTGCGGAATTTTATCAAAGAGACGCAGGATCATAAATAACTCGTTTATGTAAGATGGCAAACAATTTGGTTGTAAGTACTAAAATTATAACGAACTAAGTATTAAAATTATAACGAAATCTGCATCAGTTTTTAACATGCTTTTATTAGCTTCACCTATATGTTTGTATGTAACCGACTCATTTAGACTTTGACCCATTTTTAACAGACATATTTAATTCAAACTTTGTACACCTTGATAAGGGAGTCTTGATAGGATCGGTGACAATACAATATTTTTACACACTGCACTTCAAAATGGAAGACATAGACTGCACCTATCTACTGTTTGTGTACCTACCTACTATTACTGGCTTATTAGGCTTGACCAGCCTAGTGGATTATGCCCGTACCCTCATAGGAAGCCTGTGTCCCAGCAGTGGGATGAAAAAAAAAATATGATGAACCAGGAACAAATCAAATAATTTAAGGGCAAGTCTACACTTGAAGGTTTAAGCGTTCAATGTCACAGGATAGTGCGCAAACTTGACAATGATCGAATGCATCACGCGATGGCTGCGGTAATGTCGGAAATTACGATAAGGTTATACTAGATAAATTATACTAGATCGACCATTTGTTGAATATTATCGCTGATTTAGTTTAATTTAGTCTTTACGAGGGTAAAGACTGATTCATTTGCTACTTTAATAGATGTATGCTATTTTAGGAAAGAATAGCTATAATCTATGAAATTAATGGACTTTTAAACCCAATTTGTTGTAAAATAACATATGTAATATGACTATCGTCTATACTAATATAATAAAGCTGAAGAGTTTGTTTGTTTGAACGCGCTAATCTCGGGAACTACTGGTCCGATTTCAAAAATTCTTTCGCTGTTAGATAGCTCAATTATCGAGGAAGGTTATAGGCCTATATATATCATCACGCTACGACTAACAGGTGTGGAGCCACGGGGGTGAAACCGCGCGGAGCAGCTAGTATGTACCTAATATGACTATCCAGGGGCGTAGCTACCGCCGTATCTGCCGTATCAATTATACGGGGCCCCCGCGCCAAAGGGGCCCCCAACGTGCGCTTTTGTGAGAAATCTTTACCCTTCCTAAGGGCCCCCAAACAAATTTTTATACGGGGCCCCGCCAAGGCACACTACGCTTCTGTGACTATCTTAAGTAATATGATTAACAGATTTTGTTCAGTAGTTTTTGAAAACAGCAAAGAAGCTTTACAACCCTCTAAAGCTACGTCGTTACACATAACAAGAGTTAGAAAAAAACTTATCAAATAATAACACATTACCATTACATCTACATAATCAAAAACAAAGAACCTACATAAACACAATATACAATTAGGGTGCAAAAACACACTTTTCCCTCTAGACTTATCTTGTCTAAAGCGCTAGAAGCGCTGCCCCAGTTACCATTCTCAAAAGGTTATGAACCTCGGTCAAGGTCTCCTGCAATTCTTCATGATTCACGAGGAAGTGTGGATTAGAATCCTGGAGAAGATTAGCGCAAAATGACACGTTTTTTATTCGAAACTAGCGGTCCGCCCCGGCTTCGCCCGTGGTACATATTTACGTTTTCTCTACATAAGAACCATCCTCGTACTTCAAGGAATATAATAAAAAAAGAATTATCGAAATCGGTTCAGCCGTTCTCGAGTTATGCGCTTACCAACACATTTTGCGATTCATTTTTATATTAAAAGAAGATTACTCTGTTGGTTAGAGTGACACTGATGCTTATTTTTTCATTTTTGAATGGTGTATGGAGCTTCAGGAGAAGCAAAAATATCAGAAGCGTAGGTATATTTTTATTATATTCACAGACACATTGGACATTAGGAAAGTGTTACCATGCTGTAAATTAATAATAAAGATGATGTTTAAACAGTTTTTTAAAGAAAATGTACGTGTTTTCAAAACATAAATCCTTTTCAAGACACTATAAAGTGGTTTTCAGAACAATTTACTATATTCTGGGAGGTATACAGGCTGTAATCGTTAAGTGTGCACAGGTGTTTAATGTAACTTTTTTGGATACTTCCCGTTTTATTTTTTAAAAGTTATTATTGTCATTTTACTTATTAGGTAAAGGGCTTTCGATATCAGTATAAAGTTTTTAGATATCTGCAATAGTTACGGAATAATCGCCTGTGCACACTTAACGATTACACCCTGTATATGTATATAAAAATGGGCTATAATAAATAAAATAAATAAGTATTAATTCTGGCTAAAGATCAGTTGGCGCCACGGTAGATTAAGTTTACTGAACCTTTTACTTTCTCTTCACTTTTAAAAACTGCATCTATCTGCAGACTTAATCATTTTTTATCTCCACGTAATTCAAAACGATTTCATTTTATCAATCGCGCCATCATTAGAATTAATTGAATTTAAATAATACCTATTATCAAATACCAGAGTAGTCTAGTCGAAAAAGCAATTAAAAAAATGGTTTGATTTTTTGTTGCAAAGTTCATAGAGTTCAAGGAGAACTAAATTTGCTTCTAATGTAATTTAATTATTTTAGGCTTTAATGATCTTGAAAATGTTGTTTTTCTAAGCTAGGAGCATTTTTTTGTGACTACTGACCAATAAGTATAATATTATTTTAGCCCGCGTTTTCAGAGATAACCCCACATAGTGCCCATTCCCGTTCGTCCTGTTCTGGTAAGCTGCCTACATACCATATTTAATTGTAATCGATTCAGTAGTATTTGCGTGAAAAAGTAACAAACATTCATCCTTCCTCAAAAATATTCGCATTTATAATATTAGTAGGTTCGTCAAGTTTTATAGATAATAATCATATGAAAACATCTTCAGATATTTTGTTAACAGTGCTCATCCTCCACATCCTCTTGTAAGGCACAGTCTTTTATTTCATCATGATAATATATTTTTCCCTCCTCGGTTGAAAAAGTGGTGATGTGAACATTGCTTACATCTCTTTTACACTAGTTGTTCCAAAACTTAATTACCCGTTTTGATGAAACGGTAAAATCCGTCCTTTTTTAACCGACTTCATTAATAAAGTTATGTGTTATAGGTATTATTTAATAGGTATTACAGTGTAAGTATAATTTACCATTGTATGTTTACAATAAAGGGTCATAAATTAAATAATATATGACACACTCCACTCGTGTCACACATATACTCTAATCTTAATTACGAACAATACCAACAAATAATAATTATAATTATCTAAATACATTATAAGCGATTTTAGAGGTTAGTAGGACACTAAATGTAGCTATAAAATAAATAACTAATTGCCATTGCCGATTGTGTGAGTCATAAATTAAAGAAAAATATTTATTAATATTGCCTCCAACACAGATCTTAATCTGTCGATAAAAAATAAGTTTACCTGCGGAGAGGTTACCACTCTAGATTCACTCAATCAAACAAAAAAAAATCACGTCTATTAACGTGTTTGTTTTTTGTAAACACGTAAAACCCTTTAAAAATATTACACCTACGACAAGTCACCTGTTTAAATATTTTAATGTGATTATTGGAAGCCTTTTTTGATAAAAAATGTAGTTAATTATATCATAAGTTACTACCCTTTATCAACAATATCGCTCTATGCCTGAATATATGGCAAAATTTATAAAAAACTAGCGGTCCGCCCCGGCTTCGCCCGTGGTACATAATTACGTTTTCTCTACATAAGAACCATCCTCGTACTTCAAGGAATATAATAAAAAAAGAATTATCGAAATCGGTTCAGCCGTTCTCGAGTTATGCGCTTACCAACACATTTTGCGATTCATTTTTATATATAAGACTAGCGGTCCGCCCCGGCTTCGCCCGTGGTACATTTTTACGTTTTCTCTACATAAAAACCATCCTCGTACTTCAAGGAATATAATAAAAAAAGAATTATCGAAATCGGTTCAGCCGTTCTCGAGTTATGCGCTTACCAACACATTTTGCGATTCATTTTTATATTATAGATTTAGTTAATTATATCACAAGTCACTCTACCCTTTCTCAACAATATCGCTCTATGCCTAAATAAATATAGTTATGGCAAAATCTATACAAATTATATAAAGAGGTAAATTACAGTCTATGTATTCAATAGGGAATTCCTACGTAAAAGTGGTTTAATTTTATTCATTTTCCTATAATTTTCATGCGGGTGTTACGCAACATTTGAATTGTAGTTATGTATAGTTTTTAACATAAGAAAACATTTTTTATTAAATCAAACGTAGGACAAAAAGCATTTTATGTGACGTGTTTCTTGTAAATCAATGATTACAGTAAAAAAGCCTTTCTAATTATTGTGAAAGGTCGGTCTAATGGCTTCCGAAATACATAAATTACAAATATATTCTTAGAGCTATCATTTAAAATTTCTATCAAAACACTAATTTACAATCTTATATATAAAATTCTCGTGTCACAATGTTAGTCTGCATACTCCTCCGAAACGGGTGGACCGATTCTCATGAAATTTTCTGTGCATATCGGGTAAGTCTGAGAATCGGCCAACATCTATTTTTCATATGTACCACGGGCGAAGCCGGGGCGGGCCGCTAGTAAAAAATAAAATTCTCGTGTCACAATGTTAGTCTGCATACTCCTCCGAAACGGGTGGACCGATTCTCATGAAATTTTCTGTGCATATCGGGTAAGTCTGAGAATCGGCCAACATCTATTTTTCATATGTACCACAGGCGAAGCCGGGGCGGACCACTAGTTTACAATAAAATGTCACCATATCAGACTAATACACATAGACCCATCTTCTCTATACCTAACCAATGAACTTCAATAACAACTTAAGTATATTTTTTATTAAAAAAACCAAAAAAACTATTCCACATAAATCATAATAGACCAACTATAGATACCAATATCGATGAGATTTAATTTAAAAAAGGTGACCATGTAATCATAAAAAAATTCACATACCTACTCTCGTTAAACAGCACATGATCGATTCAAGGTAATAAAATTGTAATTAATATTAATTATAGCTTGAAAATTAGATAATTTCTCGCAAAATGCTCAACCACGATATCACGTGGAGTGACGTGTTCGTTTTGATTGATAACTCACAAATAGGCAAATATTTTTCCAAGTTATCTAAGTTATGTGACTTCAAAGATATTAAAGATTAATTATTATAATAATAACAAGGTGGATGTTAAAAAAATGTTAACAATTATGAATACGTATATGCGCTACCTATGTTACTAATTCGTCCACAGTGTAAAATCTCCATAAAATGTCGTCATTCTTCTTATTTTCTAAAATTCTAACCATATATTTTGAAGAGAAACTTCTTTAGGCGCGTTGAGAGAAAAATTTCAAGGTCGCGTCATGGCAATCCCGTCACGTCATGGAGTAAGGCGACGATTTTGCTATCTTTGAAATTTGAATCTTGCTAAAGAAGTTTCACTTCTTACACGTGTGTTCAGCACACACGCTCTTTATTTTAACTCTCATTTCATCCCCTCAATATTTAAAAGAAGTTACTGTCCAATATTTGAATGGAGTGTAATCTGTATATAAATAAATTATATTAAGTTAAAGTTTACATGACCTATATTTTAAAACTCTCTGTGCCCCGCGGTTTCACCCGCGTGGCTCCGCTTCTGTTGGTCTTAGCGTGATGATATAATATAGCCCATAGCCTTCCTCGATATATGGGCTATCTAACACCAAAATAATGTTACAAATCGACCCTTTTTTACGTGGGGAAATGTTCCAAAGATATCCACGGCCCCCGGGGGAGGAGCTGTGGGTTATGTCGGATTCTTACCGACTAAAACCCCACTATGTCCCGTCCCTTCGAGCCGCTTTAATGATGGGGCCGCGGGTAGGTATTGGTTGGAATTCTTCCGCGACTACAAATCGACCCTGAGATTAGCGCATTCAAACAAACAAATTCTTCGGCTTTATAATATTAAAAAATAGTATAATAGTATAGGTATTAAACGCTGTTTCTTTCGTAGGGAATATTTTGCTAATTAAGTTAACATGAACTTTAAATTGAAACGTGACCTTACGCAATACATATATCTAAACTTAAACGTAAATAACAAATATAACGAAAATTGTGAAATATTATAATGACATAGTCATTGCTAACATTTCATTGCGAACATTTTTACTTAGCGAGTAAGGTGTTTAAGTTTTTATGTAACTTTGCCAAATTGCATGTAATAAAATATAATGTCTTAAGCATTTAAATATACCCATAGATAAATATATGTACATATCCTTATATAATGTTATGCGAAACTCATATCTAATAAATTATTATGAACCTACATAAAATATCAATAATAGATATACTTACATGTAATAATGAGCAGTTATTTCTTATGGTCGTATATTTACTATACTTAATTTCTATATTTTTGGGCATAAAGCCTGTTTTCATTTATAGGTGTGGTTTTCTCGGACTTTTTTATAGTTTTTATTATCTACTCTTTCTATATTTTTGAACATATTAAGACCTGTTTTCTTTACTTACCAAAGTACTCAAATAATTGTGGCCAATTTCTTCTTCGGAAGTGTCCCCTGACACTAAGGACTGCTGCTTTCTCCATTTCACCATTTTTATTTCACTTTTATCGCACTATTTTTATATTATTACCGAATTTATCTGAACCTTTTAGTAAATTTAAATTCTTAAATTAAGGCATTCGACTAAAAAAGCATGATTGAATAAAGTTATGAATGTCGTGACTAAATTACAATAGGAAAAACAACATCAGAGCTTCCGGCTTATACTTAATGTAAAACATGTTTTTTTTTAAATATATATAATGTATTTTGTAGGAATTGTATTATTTAATTATGTATTAATAAAACAAGCAAAATATTAAAAGCACATCCTTGATATTATTTCTAGATCAAACAGAGATAAATCGAAGACTGCAAAGCTAAAATAAATTTTCAAAATCGATTCAGATACAACGATTAAATTTGCCGCCTTTTGTGTTGAAAAAAAAAATCACAAATTCGAAATTCGAATCACAAACACGTCACCGACACTTTTTTCTTTTTTTATATTTTTTTAATCCTTTCGGCCAGTGCCGTGCGTTCAGGTGGACTGATATTAGTCCTACTTTACTCCCGCGCTCTGAAATTCTGAAACTTAAGATGCGGACACACGAGAGGATATGCCTCGTTTACCTCGTACAAGTAAAACAGATCTAATAACCACTTAGTGCGTAATTATGACGCGTTACGTTCGTGTAACCTAAGTATTATCTGTGTCTGTATACTTTATAAATGCAGTAGCTTTATTTGATTATGAAAATTGTGCAAATATTTTATTGGCGAATGTGTCGGGTCGTTTGTTATAAATAAATGAATGCTGGCTGGATTAAATTAGGTTAACTGGTGAGTATTCACTTTAACTTCAATTTAATCAAGAATTGAACGTGTTTTATCATCCTCTTACTTTAACATGATTAAAAACGATATATTTTTATATTTTAATCTCATTTACATATAGGCAGTTATGAACACTTTTCAATAAAATTTAAAAGCAAAGGATAATCTGCAGTTGAGATTACCATAGATAGGAAGATTATCTGTCAGTATAAGTTGTGTTATTGGAACATTTCTCGAATACAATATCTTTTTTATAAAAAAAATCATCGACTAACCAGTGTGTACTAGGCTTACATCCTCGTTACCTACCATTATTGCCACATTATATTAGTTTACGTTACAGTTTAGAGCGTCCTCGAGTGTCGATAATAAACATTTATCGATAATTCACATCACTAACCATATTACGCTTGGTTTCGATGATTTTTTTCACGTGACTCGATTTTTTGTTACTTTATGACTCAATGAATGAGGTTGTACAACTTTTTATTTATTATACCTATATAATAAGTACCTTAAGCTTCTCATCTCCCATTCCCAAACACCGTAGATTGTATATTAAGCAACATATCTATTTCTCAGTAAAATAATATACCTAATCTATATACTTATATAAAACTCAAAGGTGACTGATATAGAGATCTATCAACGCACAGCCCAAACCACTGGACGTATCGGGCTGAAATTTGGCATGCAGGTAGATGTTAGGACGTAGGCATCCGCTAAGAAAGGATATCCCGAAATTCTTGCGGGAACTGGGAAAAACGGGGATGCACGTACAAAGTCGTGGGCGGAAGCTAGTACATCATATAGGTAGGTATTGTATTACGCTACTGGTTTTCTTTCAAGTAACACGACTGCTCGATATTATAACACAACCACATAAATACATAAATAGGTAAGTAAGTACACATTACACAAACATAAAATATATTATCTATATGTAAGCAAATACGTTTCTTTGAGCCGCTAGCCACTAGGTCATATGATTTTCATGACTAATTCTGTAGTAAATATTATATTTATTTTCAATTTAAATAATTGGCAATTAAAAAGACCATGCAAGCGCTCCATATTATTTACAAAATTTACTACAAACTACAAAACCTAATAATTCGGGAAATATTAGTTGTTTATAAATAAATAAATAATTTATCTCATCACTAAAAACCATCATCATTCGCTCAGCCGTTACCTACGCATGGCGAACTTACATATCTAATTAAACTCTAATTAATAATTATACTAGCTCTCAAACATATGTTATAAATAAATATAATAATTATCTATTATTTGCTTGAAATAACCGTCTTGTAATATATATCGAAGATTTCTTCGTGCGGAAGCTGTGCGACCGTGAGCGAGGACGCGTTTCCATTGTTCTCGCTTGTAAATATTGTTTTAATTTTATTGCTACTATAAATATTATATGGAGAGCTATTTATATTTATAACAATATGTAATACCTACTCAGAAAACCTCATATATATAATAAATACAATGAGTTTTTTAACAGAGTACTAAGTACAATATGTTTTTAAAGTATACAATCAGTGGATAAAAACGAAATGAACAAAGAACATAGATAGGTATAACAGAAAAGATAGAATAGAAAGAAAACAACTAGTCTATTGACAGAGCGAAATTTTGGGGCAACAAGTTTAATAAAGCATCGAAGGAATGTAAATTTAACAATAATTTTGATTTAAATGCACATCAATGGTACTATGTGATTTTTTTGTGAAGTATTTCTAAACGTCATTTCAATATTCCATTACGTGACCATGCTACACTTTTAATGCTGCTTTTACTGCTTCTTTAAATCTCCGTAACAATTCAGTAGTCACATAATATTAAATGTATAAAATAAATACATAAATATAAACACAAAATCGTGTCGTCCAACAATGGACAACGTCTTCATCTCCCCCATAACGTCGAGACAACTGACCATTATATTCGCGTCTTTGAGCTGCGCTTGCGCATTAACTGATGCATTGCTTTGATTTATAGTTCTAAATTCTAATGTTAAGTGTAGGAGAAAACAATTGTTTTAAAGGATACTTATGCGTCAAAATAATATAAAAAAAAAACATTTATCGAAGGCAAAATATGTCAAATAGATTATTTTTAAGGTATAGGGAAGTGGGAACGTATATGGGCTGATGATGGAGTAAAAAATAGTGTACTCTGAAGTGAAAATTAATAACAATTCAAGAAGTTTAGATAAGCGAAGACAGGATAAAAATGCTATATAGACTGTTATCTGCATCTTAGCACATAAAGATTGAACGAAATCAAAGAGAATTATAGGCATACAATTAAACAAAAAATTTAAATGCAAATCTTGAATATTGCAATTTAATATTATTGAATTATTTTATAATATCTAGTTCATTTTATATAATAAAATATTTTCTATAATAGTTGAGATTTTGGAAAAAATTACTACTTACCTATCCTTTTCTAGTCTTGTTTTACTAGCTTGTATATTTTTATTCACTTTCCGGTATGTAAAACATACTTACAAACCTTGTTTGACAATGTGTTAATATGATCGACAAATATTGATGCGATTGCATGATATTGAGACACAGCACGCGCTTTCGTATCCTTGAATCGACGATAATTTGTCATGTCCAATTATATTATTGTTTTGATAAATCTAAACAAGGAAAGTTAAACTTTTGAAATAATAGTCTAAGATCCCACTGCAGGCTTGCTTCGTTCATAGTTTTTTTGATGAAACCAAAATTTTATGTATATTTATAATTAGGAGAATATATATCGACTAGATTTCCAGTCAAAATTTGGCCGCAAGCATGTTTAATTAAATTTACAGTTCCGAGTTACAGTTTGAGAAATATAAATAACCAGCTTTCCGCCCGCGGCTTCGCCCGTTTTGTCTAAAACATAATAAATTATATACTAAAACCTTCCTCTTGAATCACTCTATCTTTTAAAAAAAACCGCATCAAAATCCGTTGCGTAGTTTTAAAGATTTAAGCATACATAGGGACATAGGGACAGAGAAAGCGACTTTGTTTTATATTATGTAGTGATGATATAAATACGTAAAGCAAAACAAAAAGTATTTCCGAACAATTTTCATTATTCCATTGAAAAGTTACATTTGGGGTCGCATTTTTTAGAGGACGCAATTTTATTTTTTTGATGTGTAGGGGGGTTCAGTGTGAAGCTATCACCAAGTTTGTGGGGTCGCCACCCTTGTCCCACGGCCGCCATCTTGAAAATAGCGGTTGATATGGTTTTTACGATATATCTCTTAAACTATTTATCTGATAATTAAATTCTCTACAACTTTGGTCCAGTAACTTTTTGTCGTAGAACTATTAATAAAAAAGTTATAAGCGAAAATGTTCAGAAATTAGAGATATTTATATTTTTCAATAAAACTTTTTTTTTATCATTTTACGAAGAAATGATATCAGACCATTATTGTAGATTGTTTTTTTGAGGAACAACTTTTGTATACAACATTTTTTCATTAAGTAAATAGCTAAGATTTTACAGCGCTCCGAAGTGAGTACTAATTTTCAGTACTCTTAACTATACAGTATACATATATTATGTGTGTACTAATAATAATTTGTCATCAGTAATTGTTTTTAATATTTTTAATAATTAATAATTAATTTTGCAATATTATTAATAATTAATTATTGACTGAACTGACTTGAAGTCTGGAAGCGCGTTTTTTTTACGTCGAAAAGCAGGGCTGAAATGTTCTGCAGTGTGCTTCCATTGTTCTGGAGTCTGGGAAAAGAGCCAATA
This sequence comes from Colias philodice, assembly GCF_061535455.1. Taxonomy (NCBI): domain Eukaryota; kingdom Metazoa; phylum Arthropoda; class Insecta; order Lepidoptera; family Pieridae; genus Colias; species Colias philodice. The sequence goes on along the minus strand of NC_143109.1, from coordinate 5,913,239 downwards.
GCCATTATATGTATAGTTAGGAGTACTGAAAAAAAGTACTCACTTCAGAGCGCTGTAAAACCTTAGCTATTGACGTAATGAAAAAATGTTGTATATAAAAGTTGTTCCTCGAAAAACAATCTACAAAAATGGTCTTATATCATTTCTTCGTAAAATGATAAAAAAAGTTTTATTGAAAAATATAAAAAGCTCTAATTTCTGAACGTTTTCGCTTATAACTTTTTTATTTATAGTTCTACGACAAAAAGTTACTGGACAAAAGTTGTAGAAAATTTAATTTGCAACAAATGATGCTAACAATTTTTTTTATCAGATAAATAGTTTAAGAGATATATCGTAAAAACCATTTCAACCGCTATTTTCAAGATGGCGGCCGTGGGACAAGGGTGGCAACCCCACAAACTTGGTTTTAGCTACTCACTAACCCCCCCTACACATCAAAAACATAAAATTGCGTCCTCTAAAAACTGCAAGGTTAGGCCTAAAAGATGTAACATTTTAATGGAGTACATATAAATCAAAGATATAATAATATGAATTTCTCATACCAAGTTCCCCACAGGCAAATAATCTAAGGAAGACTGTGATACGTATCATAAACGGCTATTTCCTTTTATATCAGTAGGGGTACTTTAATATCTTACGTTCTCATATAAAACTTGAAGAATAACTAGTTACAATGAATTAGTATTGAATTTCGTATCTATTATTATAGTATTATAAAAATTGTCGTCTCTTTGGTAGGTAGGTTATTTAGCAAGAGGTTATTTTATTCGACTTTAAGTTAGAAGTTAAAATACCTTCACTAGGTATAGAAAGCTGACTTGCTCGTAAAGAAAATCGATCGGTGAAAATGAAGTCTACTCTATATATATATTATTATAAATTTAATATTTTGGAAAAAATATCTATTTTTCAAAAAAATGTGATATCTAGTAGAATCTTCAACCGATTGGCTATATAGATAAATAGATAAATCTTACCTATAGGTCTACTTATGACTCGAAATATCCATAGTACCTACCTACAGATTCTACTTTTTCTTAGGTTAAAAAGTCTAGAGCAACATTGCTGGCTACTTTCTATCCGGATATTAAGTTAGTCTTAAACGTATCAAGGGAAAGAAGCTAGTATTTATAACATCAACTTTTTATACCTAGCATTCAATGTAATTTACAAATAGGTAAACTGTACATATAAATAATAGAAAACATCGATTTTAAAACGAGATTCGTACTTCTTTCACTTTACAATAGCAACGCCAAAAGCCCAAAGGCAACATCCACTATCAAAAGACCCAGGTTTGAATCCGAATTATATGTTATATAAAACAATCCCAGACTCAAGTAATACAGACAGTGATTATATAGATAGTGCTAATTATATCACCTATGTTGTAGCTAATGTATAAAAACAGACATTTTATAAAAGTAATCTTAAAACAAGTTTTTTTATACACAACACCTATTTTTTTCGTGTTATCTTCGACAAACATCCGGTTTGCATATTGTTGATTGAAAAAAGAGTGAAAATAGTAAATAGATACCAAAAGCAAAAATAATAAACTCGCAAGTTGTCTGTATATAATAATTAATAATCAATGTCTTTCAATGTGTGATGTGTGTAATCCGATTCTCAATTATATTATAATGGATTTAAATTTATAACTGTTTTTTTGTGGTTTAAAAATTGTTAATTGTTAATTAATTTAATAAGTAATAGGTATATTGTAAGGAAACATGGCATGGGTAGTATTCTTTTTTTTTTTACTTAACCACAGACCCTGTGCTATATTTTAGTATGTGCTGAATGTGTACCTTCTCTTTGAGATACCAATGTAAAAACATAATTATATTTTATTATTTTATACTTACGGCAAAAAATTATAAGTTACAGCTTTCTGCATAAATTTCTAAATATCAAATCCTTGATATATAACCATATAGCACAGATTATCTTATTGGCAGGAATTGCAGTGGCCGTAATAAGGCCGCTTTTTGTGCAAACTATTTGTTACTTATTAATTTGTATCAGGTTTACAGAATAGGTAATAATTTTTTGTAACATTGCTTTACTGTTACATATTAAATAAATAAAGATAAATTAATGTTCGACTAGTATTTACCTTTACATTAAATATGCATCCGATAGCTATAACTATATTTTACCAGTGATCGAAATCGATTAACGAGATTTTTTAGTGTATAATAAATAACATTATTATTTATTATCTTACTGCCATATGAGTATGTATTTAATGTAAACTATTGTGCATCATTCATTTAACACCAATTCAGATCTTTTTATAAAACGTCCAATATTATCACTTGTGCTACAACACAGCTGATAACATTCACGCAATCTGAAATCTTTGCTCTCCGTAACTCGCGGGCAACGCACGCGCACTGTGACGTCACAGCTTTCAATGTGTGCGTTGACTGTCGTGCAATACATACGAAAAATTAAGCTGAAGCCTAAAATGTTATACGGAAGTTGTTGAATGTACTTATAATAAAAATAATAAAATTTGTGGTTTCTTAAATGATCTGAAAGAGGCATAATATTTAAGTATTTATTATGACATACATACGAATTGATATTATGTTATTTAAGAGTACAATAATAGGTTACCTAACGACAATATACAATTATTTATTATAGTATGTACCTATCTGCGTAGATGGAAAAATTTTAGTTGCATCTTGTCACCATCTTGTATTATTTTATTCCTACATCAATTATCAGTTATGAAAGCTACATCTATACTAATATTATAAAGCTGAAGAGTTTGTTTGTTTGTTTGAAAAATTCTTTCGGTGTTAGATAGCCTATTTATCGAGGAAGATTATAGGCTATGTATCATCACGCTACGACCAACAAAACAAAGTTTTTCAAACAAACAACAGGAGTGGAGCCACGGGGGTGAAACCGCGCGCAGCAGCTAGTTTAAAATACGATGTTATGTAAGTAGCAGCTAATTTTCTTCCATACTTTTTATTATAATAAAAAAAATTGAACACTAAAATGTGTACAACGTATTGTAATAACAAATAGTATTAAGATAACCGTGATAGCTACCAAATACTTGAGATAGCGAAAGATAGCTGAATTTTATGGTGTTTATATTTTGATTAATTATATTTATAATATTATTTTATACTACATATTCGATTATGTAAGTAGCTTAGTAGTTGCTAAGTTATTGGGAAAGGTATAAATAATGCATATGTATATAGACAGGTATATAAACGTTTAAGAGAATCGAAATCCATACATAAATGGTACATTAAAATTTTTTTTTTTATTGATTAGTTACTTATAAATTAATTATTCGCAAGTATTTTTTGGCTGTTCCGTAATAGTTAAGTAGGTACACTAATATTATATTTGTTACCGGAAATGTATGAAATCAAGGAATTGTATACAAATCCTAGGAAATGTGTACAATTCCGATACCATTTAGGAAATGTATAAAGTAAATGATTTCTGTAATAAAACACGTTGTTATTTTTTTATTATAGCACTTATTGAGATAATCGGGTAACAGTCTTACCGTAAAATAATAATAACTAATATGTTCATATTATCTTACTAATTAACATTTCTTAAATCAACTTATATTCACAACTTATGTCCCCTCGTCCCGCTGTCTTTTTCCAAAATTTTACAAAAAGACGACCGCGAGCCGACGGAGCCCCACTTCGTGGGGTCCTATTTCTGTATAGTTTTAAAAAACACGAACCTAACCTAACCCACCCCCTTATCCAAACCAAAAATTTCTGATTACGAATGTTCAGCATATTACAAAATGCCGGCCGTTTGTAATACCTCCGGCGGATTATACAATCCGACTGGGACATACACATTTGACATTAGTCATTACTCATTACACACCCCTCGTCCCGCGTACCTTCCAAATTCCAATATCTTAGATGTTTTACATTTCCGATTGCTATTTAGGAAATGTATAGATTTCCTCGGAAATGTGTATAAAATAATTTATTTCACACATTTCCTAGGAATTTTATACAATGACGGATTACATACATTTCCGGTAACATATATGTACATATATATAAATTTATTAAATATGATATTTTTTTTCTTAAAATCAGCTTATTTAAAGAATAAGAAGTAGGTGCAATGTTTTATATTTCTTGCAAATAAATTATTTAGATTTTAGATGAATCTCACAATTGCCTCACATCATGCATTCAATAACTACGATTTATAACATAACTATAGCTTTCCACTCGCGGCTTCGCCCGCTGTCTAAAAAATAATAAATTATATACTAAAACCTTCCTCTTGAATCGCTCTATTTATTAAAAAAAACCGCATCAAAATCCGTTGCGTAGTTTTAAAGACAAAGTTTTAAGCATACATTACATAGGGACATAGGGACAGAGAAAGCGACTTTGTTTTATACTATGTAACTAGTGATAGACCAATAGACAAGATAAATAGGTCAAAATATAATATTATAATTATTGATCTTTCAATATTCACATAATCAACATATTTTCCATGCATTTTAATTTTTAATTAACTTGAAGCGCATTGTGATAAAAATTCCATTTTTGTATCAAATTTCTAAATATACAAGACGAATCTGTATTTCAATGCAAAAATAACGATATATAATATAATGTATTATGTATTATAATAGTACCTACATGTGAGTTAACATTATCAAATACATGGAAAGAGAAAAAATTACGCATAACATACCTACTGCGTATAGATAGGTGATAGGTAGGTATATGATACATAGATTTGGTAGATAAGAATAATCTTCTTATATATAAAAATGAATCGCAAAATGTGTTGGTAAGCGCATAACTCGAGAACGGCTGAACCGATTTCGATAATTCTTTTTTTATTATATTCCTTGAAGTACGAGGATGGTTCTTATGTAGAGAAAACGTAAATATGTACCACGGGCGAAGCCGGGGCGGACCGCTAGTACATAATAACATTTTACAACAATCCCACTAGGTATTCTTATAAATATTGTATGTTTTAGTGCCTATTTCAAACTCAAGCTCAAACATTTATTTATTCAATTAGACTTCTTCTAGAAGCACTTTTGAAACGTCATTAGGTACATATTTTTAACATTTACCACCGATTCGGAAAGCAGCATCTACGGAGAAGAACCGGCAAGAAACTCCAAGAAACTCCATTTGAATATTAGAATCATTCCAGGTAGGTACATATTTAGTTGGTCACTAATTTTTACCACATGTCTTTACTCTAAAAATTACCGCAAAAACCTATAAAATGCATTAAACCGTTTACGCTATAGAACGTACCAGATAAAATATATAAACAAACACTTTTATCAACCCTCCAGAAGTAATGTAAAAAAAATATTTATATGAATATTGCAGTTTCACTCTCACACCCTGGTGATCAAAATACATCCATCTTTTCCAAATATACGCATGCCAAAATCATCCCTCCGTACCTCCCACCAGTCACCACCTACTAACTCGTACCAAATTTCTATGACGTAATATAACAAAGACGCATAGCTTATCAGTTACACCAAACACATGACTCGTTATCACGGTACATTATCCGATAGCAAAATGGATTAGATATGAATCTGTATCGAAAGTCAATGTCAGGTACGCTTCCTAACAAGATTGTAGTACGGACACAAATGGATTATCTATATAGCATCTTGTTTTCCTTGTATTAGAGAAATAGCTTGGTTGTAATGTAGAAGATCAAACACTAATTAGATTTGTTTTTGACGTGACAACGTCTTATAATTCGATAGAGCCGACTGCACGCACGAAAAACATGACTCATGCGGCGTTACCTCGCTCTGAGGCGTTCCATGTAAGACTTGAAGTGCAAGCGAGAGCGCGGAACGAGCGACAAAGCAGCACAATCGGACGTTGTCACGTTCAACTATCGTCAGTAAACCGACTTTACAACCAATTTTTAGTTTTTAATTCGTAGTAGCTAGAATATTCCTGTAAGAAACATTTTATTTTAAATTGTTTTGTTAATTTTAGTTTAGTTTAGGACAGAATTAATTTACTAAATTACTGATCCTACAGTATTTAATATGATTAATGTATTTTAGTTGAATAAGCGTTGTTGAAAATTCAACACCTTTGTTCAAAGGTAGGTACCTAAATTTCGCAAGAGCCAAGGTAAAAGAGGTCCTAAATTTGATCTTGGTGGAGACTGACAAAAACTATACTAAGGGGAAAAAGTCATCAGTCAAAGATCAGTGAATAGTTGCCATTATACTAATGAAATTGTAAAGACTTACACAGCTTTCAATTTCAACTATATATAAACACAATAAATTATAAATTTTGTCTGTCTGTATTAAGTGACCTCAATGAAACATCGACCCAGCGCGTAGGTACGGTTTTTACAACTACGTACAATTTCAGTAATGAAGTTACCAATTAAGGCAATTCGCAGTATCATTCAAGCATTTATTTATAACAACCTATTTTTAGAACTTTATTAATAGTGACCACGGTCTAAAAATATACGACATCTTTAATAACCTAACACCTACAATAACTTCATGCATGTACCTACTATGTATTCGAGTAGAAAAATAGCATAGTTAAATTCCTTAATTACATTTTCGCGCGTTATTTGAATTCAGAACGTCTCAGTGACGTCACAGAAGATTTCAATTTTTTTTTCAATAGGTACAAACTTCATCGCTTGCAAATCTAACTAGCCAGTTTTGACAATATTGCTGCGACCTCCTTGGTTATGGATGACTAAGCAATTGAGTCTGCTTTCGCTGAATTTGTCAAACTTTACTGAACGATTGCTAATAGCGAAAAATATTTGTAAGACAGAATGTGCATATTTCAACAAATCTCTACTTCTAATTCATTAAAGATAAAACTTTTTAATTGTTTAATTATGTTTCGCTTAGGTAACTGTAATACAATGCCCCAACACTGATCAATGACCTCAAGATTCTCAGCTGCAAAAGTAAACAATGGCATATTAATGATAATCAAACCAACATCCTAACTTGTAAAAGATATTTAATTTCTGGTTCAAAATAAATTGTGTAACATTAAATGAGGCGAAAGAAGAACAACTCAAAATGCCAAAGTCATGAAGTTTTACAACCACGATAAAATACTATTTGGCGTACCATAAACTATGCAGATTATAAATTAATCTCTAGCGAGATTAAACCCGGCTTACGATTAGTGTCATAAAATAAACATTCGCAAATATTGTGATAGGTAACGTATAACTGGCTAATAAAATATCTCGCATCATTTTTAGGGTTCCGTACCTCAAAAGGAAAAAACGGAACCCTTATAGGATCACTTTGTTGTCCGTCTGTCCGTCCGTCCGTCCGTCCGTCTGTCAAGACCCTTTTTCTCAGGAACGCGTGGAGGTATGAAGCTGAAATTTATATCAATTACTCAGGTCTACTGTCCCTTGAAGCTGTGAAAAAATCAAACTTCTAAGCCAACGCAATCAAAAGATACAGCCGTTTATGCCGCAAATTTTCGACACTTGCAAGGGAATCAAAACCTACAGGGTGCTTCCCGTGAACTCAGAATCTTGAAATTTGGTACGAATCAACGTCTTATAGCATAGATAAAGGAAAAATTACAAAAACCATAAATTTTTAGTTACATCACATAGTATATTTTTTTTAATAATTTTAAACTTACTACACATTTCCTCATAAACGCGTAGAGGTATAATTTGAAATTCATACCAAATACTCAGGTTTATAATACCTTTAAGCTGTAACAAAATCAAACTTCTATGTCAACGCAATCAAAAGAAACAGCAATGTACGGAACCCTCGGTGCGCGAGTCCGACTCGCACTTGGCCGGTTTTTTTTAAATTTATAGAAAACATCGAAAGAATCTCTCAAAAGAGAATTCTTTCGATGTTTTCTATTAATTTTCTTTGACCAAGCGAGTGAAGACGCGGCAAGAAAGCTAATTTATTAATAAATCCCACATATAGTTGGGAAAAAAGCAATGATAAAAAGGTATATAGATAGATAGGCTACCAATACAACATTCGATCTTCAAAAATTGCACGCTAACGCACACACACCATTAGGGCGGGGGCACACGATGCGTTGCGGCGGCGGTGCGGCGCCGGAGCGGTGTCGCTGCGTCGTCTTACATAGAAATATCTGTGGCATGTCACACGATGCGCTCCGGCGCCGCACCGGACTTGTAACCACCAAGACGAGGCGGGGAGGGGTGAATGCGGTGCGACGTCGGAGCGGCACCGCTCAGTTGTTTTGCATCACAAGGAAGGACACGCTGTGCAACCCTGCTACGACGCCGCTGCGACATAACAACGTTACGGCGCCGCACCGCTCGTGTGCCCACTGACACGGTGAAATCTTTGCGGTGCGGCGCCGCAACGCATCGTGTGCCCCCGCTCTTAGACAGACGTTAGACACACACAAGGAAGATGGCATGATTCAACTATAGTGAGCGAAAAAGAGACAACTGATGTAAATTGTGGCTTACTATTACTAGCCACATTTCGAAGTGTCACTCCCGAAGCGCTAATGAATAAAAACCTAACTACCTACATCTTTTTACTTATAATATCATTGGTAAAAAGGCAATGATCGCAGGCAAGCCTTCAATCTAAGCAAATATTCGTACTTGAAACTTTTCCTCATGGACTTTACACTTAGACATGTCGACTGCGATTCTAATCACCGATTTTTAACACGTATTAACTTTTCCTGTTCGTACAAAAAATCTTCAATTAATCACATTTGTGAAAAAAAAATTATCATGAATCATCGTATATTTTTTGTTGTTTCTTAGCTAGGCCGTGTCGTTGTAGAGATACCAAGTTGAGGTTGGATTTTCATGTACTTATGGTCTATGGAATATAGAATTTTCCGTACCCCTGCTGCTAGCATTTTGTAATATAAAATACGAACCAAAAACAATACATTTAAATGGAGACAGTTATTTATTATTATTGTTTCTTCTGATATCAAAATCCGACCTTATATCTAGCAATTTTCATCTGCATTCAAATGTATGTATCGCGATGCATTTAGCAAATCTGCATTCTATTTAATAAGCAACTAGGTATATATTTAAATGTTATCATGAAACGTGGAGGGTAGTCTCTAAAAACTATGCATTTTATAATAAAAAACGTTTATCCATATAGTAAAATGGACGCGTCATAGAATAAAAGCAAACGTACAGTCATTATAAAACTTATCTAAATAACAATATTTGCGGTAAAATGAAACAGCAAATTTAACAGCGTGACGTAAATTTTGTTGTTAAACAATATTTACTTTAACTGCATTGAATTGGATTTGATTTAATTGCAGTTTTATTCATGAAAATAATCAATAAGAATCTTTAGAAAATTCAGTAGGTACACATTATTTTACCCGCATTGCCACGCTCTTATTGGTCTTAGCGTGATGATAAAATATAATATAGCCTTTAGCCTTTTTCGATAAATGGTCTATTTAACAGTAATAATATTTTTTCTAATCGGACCAGTGATTCCTGAGATTAGCGCGATCAAGTAAACAAACTCCTCAGCTTTATAATTTTAATAGGTACAGATTTCTAGTCGTCAATATACGAATGACCTTGCGTATCTATTTAATTATGAATTCTTGGTACATAACTGAAACAAACCAATATATTTACCTCAAGGAAAAGGAGTAGCGCTAGGTCACTCCTTAGTGAATGCTTTTTAACCTTTTTGCTATCTTTAAACGAGCAGTTAAATATAACTGCTTTGTTGATCGTTTTTGTGGTGTAATTGTATTCTTGTATTTGTATTCAGTGGAGGATTAAATTACACTTTGAAATATATTTAGCTTTTAAACAATTCCAATTGTGGAGACGAAGATTTGAGAGGTTGTTTTTAGTCACAATTTTATTTGTGCCTACACGTTAAATATCTATGAATGATGACTTAACATTGTGAAATGAGATTTAAAACCGCATGTTATCACTACATAGTATAAAACAAAGTCGCTTTCTCTGTCCCTATGTCCCTATGTATGCTTAAATCTTTAAAACTACGCAACGGCTTTTGATGCGGTTTTTTTTTAGTAGATAGAGTGATTCAAGAGGAAGGTGTTAGTATATAATTTATTATGTTTTAGACAAAGCGGGCGAAGCCGCGGGCGGAAAGCTAGTAATAAAATATAATTCAAGTTCAGAAGAAATGTATGCAGTACAGAGCACTGATTACAACGTATTAAATATGTATGTATATAAAGGTATGTCGGTACCTACAGCATGCTATATGTACAGTGTACACTATAGTGCCTAATGCCTATATTCTATCGAATAAATCAATAAAATTACTATTCATTTATTAACTCAGGCCCCGGAATCACAGGCACAATAGAAAATCTATTGTGTCGTGGACCGATCGGGCCGTTTGGGGCTCAATGGTTTATAATTAATTAATAAATACTGAATCGAATGTGATATGATTTATCTGGTGTATTAGACGTACTTAGTTCAATTTTTTTTTGTGTACAGGATAGGAGATTGGAGGCTATAAATTATAATCTACTACATTTTGAACTACATAATATAAGTATATAATTAAATAAATAATACAAAACATGTTTGCTTAGGTGGGTACTTCATTTTATAATCCACCAAGTATTTATTATCGGTCTTACCAATAAAATTTTACCCATTCGCTATGCAATGGATTAAGTTATTGCAATAACCTGTCTTCTTTTTATGATTGACGTTTCATGTGAGCAAGAGCAGGACACAGCTATGGTGGTCACGGAAGAATTCTACCTATACCCGTGGCCCCGTCGTTGATGCGGCTTGACGGAACACAGTGGGGTTTTGGTCGGTAGGAATCCTAACCCACGGCCCTTTCCCCGGAGGTCGTGGGTAGCTATGCAAGATTTCCCCACTTAATAATAATAAAAAAAAGGACACAGCTATGGTAGAAAATGGTAGAAATTTAACTTTTTATTAGTAAGGCCGTATCTGTTTTATTTTACACTCCAAAAAGTATCTGAAAAATAGATCATTTTCACATGTACCTATTTGTGTTTCTAAAACAAACATATTTCAAAACAAAGCATACAATTTAGAATGCAATCCAATTACGCTAGTCACTGATGAGTTCAAACAGTGGTTCCATATTACCAATTCTGTTTTAATCTACATAAAGTATACCTATTGTTCCTTATAGTACCACTTACAATCACTGAATCACTACATAGTAGGGTCATTGCGCCTGTTCGCGTCCACATGCCTATTCGCGTCCATTTTGCGGATATCCTTTAGAAAATTCACGAAAATAAGTATACTTTAAGTAAAATTGTAATACGAAAAATTTCCGATAATACTTCAATGTATAAGAGACATGCACACATATTCAAAATATGCCTGCGCACCGCCTATCCTATTTAAAAAAAATATTTAATTTTGGCTATTAAACGAGAAAGCTAAAACGCGCGGGATTTTGAGAAAAAAATAGTGCGCAGCGTCGCGTTTGACGGTAAGTATCTTATTGTTAAATGTGAATTTTTGAATATGTAACTGTTTCTTTACTTTGCTAACAAAACATGGAATAGTATGGATTATAAATCAGCTAATTTGTTTTACAATTAATAGCTAAAATAAGGTGGACGCGAATTACTACACCGAATTTGTACAACTTCCATTTTGCGTCCACGGTGGGCGCAAACTATACCTATAGTGCATAACAATAGAACATATTGCGTCCACATTGTTTTTCATTACGTAGCAATGAATTGTTTGTTAAAATATGTAATTTAAAATAGATTGTAAATTTTTGACAAAGACTACAAGTTGATAATTAAAATTTTCATTCAAATTAGCTAATTTTTATGCTATTTTTTCATTTTAAAATGGGTATTCTAAGAATGAGACTAGTATCTTTGAGAATGAGAGTCAATAAGTCTGTGGTTAAGAAAATAATATGTATAAACAAAAAAGAAATTTAATTCATTACAAACTAAAAAATAGGGTAGGTAGGTAATCTTAATAGAACTGATTATTATTTATTTACATAACGTAACTTTGTTTTTTGTTAATTTTTAGTTCTATTATTGATGAGAAGATAAATATAAATAAGTTTTTCCAGTTTCCTTACAGGGAATTATATTAATAATATGTTGATTTTAGGGTTCCGAACCTCAAAAGGAAAAACCGGAATCCTTGTAGGATCACTTTGATATCCGTCCGTCTGTATGTCCGTCTGCCGGTCTGTCTTTCTGTCAAGACCCTTTTTCTCAGTAACGCGTGGAGGTATAAAGCTGAAATTTATATTGAATACTCAAGTCTACGGTCCCTTGAAGCAGTGAAAAAATCAAACTTATAAACCAAAGCAATCAAAAGATACAGCCGTTTATGCTGCAAATTTTCGCAAATTTCTACATTCGCAAGGGAATCAAAACCTACAGGGTACTTTACGTGAACACAGACACTTGAAGTTTGGTACGAAGCAACGTCTTATAGCACAAATAAGGGAAATATTGAAAAAATAATAATTTACAGTTAAAATATATAAAAAAAAACAGGTTAATACGGAACCCTCGGTGTGCGAGTGCCACTCGCATTTGGCCAGTTTTTATTAAATAACTATATTCGTAAATAAATAATTTATTAAAATCTAATTTTTATTTGCATTTATCTGATAAAATATCACCCAATACACTCTTAATTCCTTTTCTAAGCTGGTGGACGCGAACTCGTCCACGGGTGGACGCAAACTGGAATTTTTGGACGCGAACTGGGTAAAACGCCTAATTCTGCTATTTGTCTAGATAAATAAAAACCACATGATATTTCCAACACAATTGAAAGTAAATCTTAAAATAGACTATGTAATGAACACGTTACATAAATTTTGAGTTGAAATTTGTTCTAGCACATTTTTATTTTCTCCTTCAAAGTTTCCAACTGCACTAAGTGGACGCGAACAGGCGCAATTACCCTACATAGTATAAAACAAAGTCGCTTTCTCTGTCCCTATGTCCCTGTATGCTTAAATCTTTAAAACTACGCAACGGATTTTGATGCGGTTTTTTTTATAGATAGAGTGATTCAAGAGGAAGGATTAGTACCTATATAATATTTTATTATGTTTTAGACAAAGCGGGCAAAGCCGCGGGCGGAAAGCTAGTTTAAAGATAATACCCGATATAGGTATATAGGTAGTTTGCTTTCATAAAAAGAATACCTACGTATGTAGTATAATTAAAGTTTGTTTAATAATCTGTAAAATTACTGAATTAGGCTCTTAAAGTAAGGCTAACTTGCTATGTATATCATTTTGCTAGTTTTTAACTAGGAAGGAAGAATATAAAACATCAGTTTTTTTTGTCTAGGTCATCATCAGGAAATTTACGATTACATTCCTGTAAGGTTGACCATATTTATACCAGTTATAATATAAAATAAAAAATTGTGCTTTGCATTCGAGATTTACTAGAATAGTCTTAAATATAAGTACGGTATAAAATGGTAAAATACCTAATTTGACAGCAAAAAACCTACATAAATGTAGTGTTGAGTTAAATTTACGTAAATACATATTATTTAAATTATATTTAGTAAGTACATCCTAACTATCAATTTAATCACAAAACGTAAACAAACAAAACGGAAATAACAATAAAAAAACGAAACGTAATTGTTCGTAAAATTTTAATTAAAATAACAAAACACCAGTAGCTGATTAATTAAAATCGATGTTACCTTAATCCTTTGATAAGCTGAAATAAAACACCAATACATAAGTAGCTAATCGCTAAAATACCTACGACCCCGTTTATTTCCGCTTTATGTAGATTATCCGATTGTTTTTCAAATTGCTGAAAATTATAACTGTGCTATATTAGGATGCTAAATCTAAATCTAAGCTAAATATATTCTAGACTAGCTCTCTAGACTCCAGGTGGTATGTATTTTTATAAACTTTCGTCTTCATATTGCGATCAAACATATCTTACTATAGTTATAATACATATTAATTATATGAAACATACCTACTGACATATTGTAAATGCGAAAGTTTGTGCGGGTGAATTTGTGTTAGTTAGTTTTAACTACTGTACCTACTTTGAGTGAAATTTTACAGAACAACACATGGTATAGAAATACTTGATTTTTCGTGCGCATTCATCCGCGGATGAAACCGCGCGGTACAGCTAGTAAGTACCTTATGTGTAATAGTTATCGTAATACAATACAGACTTGTGAAATGTTTATTTCATAGTGATAAGTGCTATAAAATTTAGGGTAGATAGAATGAAAAGGTCTAATTTCAGAGCGATCCCACTATCCTAGTACCTATACACGAGTGAATAGATAATATAATAAACCCTGAAGTAGCTATAGCTACTAGTTATTATTCTGTGCCTGAAGTTACTAGTTACCTAACAATATAATAAAGTACATGACCAGAGACCTTTGTATTTTAGATCGGCGTAATAACACAAAGATCACGTTTTTCAAATAAATGGTACCTAATTATTTCTTAAAAGTTAAAACATTAGTATAAGTTGTCATTGTTTCATAACATGTTTGATAGAAATGCACACGAATGTTGAAGGAAAACATTTGGATAAACACTTTTCAATGTGTTCAGGGTTTTTCTTGTTTATTTTTTTTTAGTATATTGCTTAAGGTTACGATGGCCACACTTCTAGGCCTTACTTATAAAAAGTTAAACAATGGATAAATTTCAACCATTTCCTACCATAGCTGTGTCCTGCTCTTGCTCACATGAAACGTCATTCATAATAACAAGACAGGTTATTGCAATAACTAATCCATTGCTTAGCGAATGGGTAACATTTTATAAGTAAGACCGTTAGTGTTTAAAATCTTAATTCTAATGGGCCCTCTTCATGCTGGGCAGCATTGGGCGAGTAGAGGCAATCACGATAGTGTAGAGGGCCTAAAAGTCTATGATCGGCCGACGTCGCGTCCTGTAGATGTTCGTAATCGCCGTAATGGAGACAAACATCGACGATTATTTGTTGGGCCAACGCTGCCCATTGTGAAGAGGGTCCATAAAGCTACAAGTGAATTCATCGTTCGATAAATACATGTACGTATAGCTAATTTTTTGATTTTATCAAGGTAATAATTGGAAAGGAAATGACGACTTAGGTACATAATGACCGGATATTTGAAACTTAAGTAGGTACTTTATGGGGAAAGAGATTTGTAATTCTAGAAGGTCATTCCGTGGATTCGCGTATTTTCGTTATTCAATTCTTTTTCATTTTGTTTGTACCTAAGCGGTATCCTCGATCTAAAGCCATCTTGTCATAAAAAGTTGATGATTTTTTTTTTACAGGAGTAATTTCGGAAACATATTTCTTTTATACATACCTATAGTTAGGTGCCATGTTATCAAATAAATTAATAATTCTACGTAGGTATATCGCACGCAAGTAGGTTCTAAGGTATGTGTGTCATATACCTACATTATTCACATTGCTTAAAGATTAGAATTATTACAATACAAATGACAACAGTTTCTAGGTGTGCCATTTATTTATCTAAATATGTAGTTGTGGGAAAAAGTCGAGCGCCGCATTTTTCCGATTTCTAAGAATCATGACACAACCTACTAACTATAAATAAAATAAAAAAGGTTTTATTCTGTATGATTTCTATGATTAATAAATTCAAGATTCACATAAAACTAAATAATCGTTTTTTATGAATAAATAATGTACTGGTAAGTATTTAAATTAATATTCTAAGCTAGCAACACCGTCCATATGTTAGGATGTCAGATTCCTATCTGTGGATATGACAGTGTCCTGTATAAAAATGCAAATTCTATTGCGAGACTATTGCAGGCAATACAATAATTGTTGCAGAATTAAAAAAAAATGTTTAAACAAAAGAAATATAAAGTAACTAAGTTCAATGACACAAAGAAAAACATCAAAATTCAATTAAACTAATAATAAATTTTAATGGTATCCCTTCTATTTTCTTCAAACATAAACTTAACATACTTGTAAAATTATTTCTTAACTATAAGAAAATCTATGGAAGATTTAAGTATTAAAAACTATTTCAAATAATATGTATAATGTAGGTAGTATTAGTAGTAGTAATTACTACAAAAACATAAGTTTTAAGTAGTTCATATTATATCAAGTACAAAGTAACATACAGTATGACCAGCACATACAAATATTATCATAATTCATACAATGACTGTTTAATAAATGATAGCAATACCTAATTTGTGTTATGATAATATCTTTATTGTATAATGGTTCTTAAAACATTTTCAAATGTATTTAATAATTAATTATCCATTTTAATTAATTTAGCCTTATCAGTTGAATTGATAAGAGATTTCTGAGCTATACAGATTCAAAATAGTTTTATATTTATAGTCTATGGAATGGTATTTTATAAGTATTTCTACTTAGCTACCTTCCTATATTGTAACTTGTTTTAATTCCTATGAATGTTGTTACATCATGAAGGTATTATTTATTATGAGTCTAAAATATATTAAACTTGAGTAAGTATTATTTGATAACTTATTATGTGTAATATTAGAGTCAGAGATATGACTTATAATATAAAGTTATAATTATTTAAAATGTTCATTTTCAATTCATAAAAAATCTCATGTTTATTGCTTTTAAAGTAGGTTATAATAGGTACAATATAAATATTCAGAGCAGACTTATCTGGAAATATTGCCCTATTAACATATAACAACACTGCATAATATGTAATTTTATAGTTTTTTAACTAGCAGAATAAATAATTTTATTACCTCACATGTATATGAAAACTAATACTTTAAATTATTTAATTAATGAACACAATTCTAAATTAGTGTAAACGATTAATTCCGGTAAATGAAACCCGACCCCGCGTCCGCGATGTTTACGAACTTGCAATTTTCTAGAAAATAGAAAGTATTACATAGTGCTTACCAATGTATTCTGATAGCCCAACCCTGACTCATCATCGGAGGTTTCTTCCCTTCCATTGAGCTCCTTCATCGTCACAGAAACACTTTTTCGAGACACAATTAACTATAACAAAACTTTAAACAAACTTGCACTCCCGTCTGCGAATTTGTACCGTTTTTTTTTTCAACTTAACCGGCTTTGACTCACTCGCAGTGTGTCCGTCCACTTACAACCATCTCCCTATTCACAATACACTGTGTTTAAATTATTTTGTAATTGAATAAACGCGATTTCATGCAAATTGGCCGAGCGGTAACAGGAAACTCTTAACACGTTCAAATAACGTGCCGCGTACTGACCGACTGACACTTGACAAATAAAATCAAAGTGACAGCTCGAGTCCCGAGACGTTTCAAATAAAGTTCATACTCGTATTGCGTTTGCGATCGACCGTGAACTCGAACTCGAAATGTTTTACGATTAAATCTCAGATAATATTATTCTTGTGTCTGTAAAGATATTGCTATCTTCCTTTCGTGAATAATAGAGAATTACAAGTATTTTTCTTTATCTGCAGTAGGAAGACATCGCTTACAGAGGTAAAATGCGATTGACCAACAGCCTCTATCACGGTGTTTCGTTCCGTGTTCAATTCATTTTTATTAAACCTGTATTGATAAGGCATTATCGCAACATTTGGTAATCGCAAAAAATCATGTGACAATAATAATCCAACGTAAGTATTTGTTTTCTTCCATTATATCATAAATACATTATTTTCTAGTCATTGTGTGCTTCAACTTTCAAGATAAAAAAAAATATCCTATAACCTATCCTATATAAACGATAGTATTCAAAGTCAATAATTATTGTACGTACGTAGGTACTAGGTACAATATGTATAAGAAAAATTTACAGAAGTAGGTAGACGACTGTTATTACTTATTGCTATCTACCTACTAATGTTAGGATTTAGGAAACTAATATCAATTTTACTCTTACCAAAGACCATGTCAACAGGAATCATGCATAGGGCTAATTTCTTATTGGAATATTCATTAAGTAAGTACCTATCTAGTAAAATATAATCGCATATTATTGCATTCATTAAATACACAATACACAGCAATGAGTGTTGAACAAAGTCTAAGTAACTACAATGGCCATTATTATTTTTATGTATTTAAGCGAAAACAAAAAGTTCAAGTACAGTGGACTATTGTTTCAATAATATATCCGTGGTTTATCAATGCATACAGTTTTATTGCAGTCTACAATTGGCGCGAATCAGTGTTGCTAGTCATAAATTAGTATTCGTTTGGCGGGAAAATGTAGCGTTCTGAGTTCTGAGAACTAACATTTTTAACGGGATGTTCCTGGATGTTCCATTTTCAAAGACGTTGAAAATGGAGCACACTACTACCAGGCCTCCGTCACTCGCTCAAGGTCGCGCTATATGTGCCTACCGCACAGTAGGTCGGTACCGACCCAAGCGGCAGTTGGTTGGCACACGCGAGACTGCGCACCCGCGTCACGTTTCCCGCGCTCGCTACCAAGATGCCCGGTTATTGCGACATACATACAACATTTCATAAAATTAAAGCACATATAATTTTTATCTGTATTGGTCTTGTGGCCGCAGTTTCACCCGAATGAACCCTCTACCCGTGAACCCGTAAATCTCAGCCATACCTATAGTCAGCAGCCCCCGAGCCACGCAGTAACAAAGAAACTCACAAACCTACCAGGCTACTTTTTATCCAGGAGACACAATATATAGCGGGTCCACGCGGGTGAAACCGAAGGAAACAACTACTATCAATAAGATTTCATTTTTTTATTGTATAATGTAACAAATATAATTAACAATAAAAAATTAAGTGTTTCAGCAACTCTGTGTTTAATTTACGCGCTCGGTACAACCCTAAAGTTTTCGTTTGATGACGCAATCAAGCGGCGTGCGCGGGAAACTTGCTTCTCGGTGCGTGTTCGTAGAGTACATTTCTTACTGCAGCCGAGTTGCGGCGCATTTTGTAGGTAAATATAGCGTAGGTATTTTAGCTTTTGTATGGAAGTGATGTATCTGTTACGAAGTAACTATTCTCTAATCTGTGCTACTACTACCTACCTACCTATTTCCTTAATTCTCTAGTCATTTTATCGTGAATTCTTTTCTCAACTAATATTATAATAATGCGAAAGTGTGAATGTTTGCAGTTTGTTTCTCTCATTTTATGGAAATAGCGAAGATAAACATAAAACAGTAATTAAGAAAGTAAGTATATCTACCTACTTTTTAACGCGAATAAATATTTTCATTGCTAAATACATGAATTATTTAATTTAATAAATTAATTTCTAATTTCTTTTAATCCATTATATTACTCGAACATGAGGAATACAGTATATTTGTTCTGTTCATTTATTTATTTGTTATCTGTATTAGGCCTTGCATCAGGCATGTAATTATTGTAAGTAGAACATAGTTTGCTTAAAGGTTCATTGAATTTAAATAGATAATAGAGTATTTGCAGATCATTTCAAACTGTCAATACAAGGGTATAATATAGCTTATACCCACTTATACCCGCGACTATTAATACACGCGAATTTTCTTGTATAAGTAAATATTAAAACTGTGCGGAGCACACGTGTCAGAAGTGAAACTTCTTTGGCAAGATTCAAAGTTACCAAAAGCGTAGCCTTTCTCCATGACGTGATGGTATTGCAATGACGATTCAAAACTAAAAACGATCGCGTAAATAATTTAAACTTTGATCTTTATGAATCAAATCATCATCATCAATCTTAATTATTTTAAATTGGAATGAAGATTGACATCAAGTGGAAATGTTTAAAAAAAATATAGATTTTGAAGACATAAGTAGGTACCTATACCTAATAATGTGTAATTGTGAATGAATACGGCAAAATATTTATTTTTAATTTCATATACCTACACAGTGTAACTTTTGTTAAGTAGGTACTAGTTACTTATAAATGAAAAATATAAGATTTTTGCTTGATTTCTGAAAGAATCTTGGCTCTTGGCACATGATGAAGAGATTATGACTTATTGATAAAAACATTTCAGACCCGTATCAGCATGTCTCTGTTTTTTTTTTCTTTTATTCTTTCTTATAATAGAGCGACATTTTCTCATTAGTCTCGAGTCTCATCCAAGTATCGAACCCAAGACTCCTCGGTTCAACGCCCTTTTAATCAATTTACCAACAAGACAGTAAGTATAAATTATAATACAATATACAAAGGAGACATTACCTATAGTGGAGCCAATTTAATAGGCAACATTTGACGTCTATCAATTTTATCTTCATAGGGTGGTAACCTGCATAAAAACATCGATTAAAGTGAATTAATCGATACGGACTTGAAACATTTGTCAATCGGACTTGAAACACATGTCAATAATTTATGATAATTTTTATTCCCAAGTAATCAATGCATTCGATTCTAGATGTCTGATTTCGATTTTTAGAGTAACGTCTCTGGTATTTAAAAAGAAAAAAGGTTTATTGACACAAAATTGTAGCGACGTCAGTTCTTTAAATCAGAAATTGTTTATTATGTTTAGAATGGTTTATCAGTAAAATCAAATCCTAAAATTACTTATATCGGTCATTATTATAATAAATATGTAATCGTAATTGAAAAAAGTTAAGCAAATGTGCAGTTCTAACAAAACGAAATATCATGTTATTCTATGTTGTCGTTACTAGGTTACGTTGTTGAATTTTGTTGAACTGTCAAATGTTGCCTATTAAAATGGCTCTACTATAATTATGTAACCAATGATATTTTATGTATAGATACGTTACATACTCACAATATATCCAAAAAAAATGCTTCATATGCAGTGTCAGGCACACACAAATACAAGTTTCATTTTACTTAATTTATTACATTGACAGACTGTATAAGAGAGATGGCTCTAATAAAATGATATAAACAAAAAAGACAAAGATAGTTTGTCACTTCCGCGCAGGTGTAAGCAAAAGTCATATGAATTCACCAATTAAATATAAATAAACAAACAGTTGCCATGGTAATTGGCATAGACTAACGACACAGAAGGTTCAATGTTATAGATGTTACGTTTCCTGCACAAGTAAACAAATGTGACAATTTCATTTACTATTGCACGCCTCATAAGCGAAGCGTTGAGGTGGGTACTACTGTCACTTCGCGCAAAACATCTGATTTTTCAAACTTAAAATGTCTTTATGTATCATACATTGCACTTGTAAGATAATACATACACACACATATTAAGAAAAAACACTATTTTTAACGTTCATGATATTTTTGATGTCATTTTTGTTATTTAAACTAGTTAAAAAACAGTTTAAAAAAGTTCTGTCTTGGACGTCCGTGTGTCTATATGTGCGGATCCTTTTTCTTGTTAACACGATAGCGACCGAAATACTTTACTAATCAAGTCTTTTTTTTTCTCTTACGCTTGAGTATGCTCAGGAATAGAACCCTTTCATTTTTCAGGGTCTGATTCGATGTGGTTTAATTGTTATTAAATAAACAAAAATAATAATTAATAAATATTTACTAAAAAAAATTATGAGGCGTGCACTTTTGGATTTTCCAAATTATTGCACGCCTCATAAGCGAAGCGTTGAGGTGGGTACTACTGTCACTTCGCGCAAAACATCTGATTTTTCAAACTTAAAATGTCTTTATGTATCATACATTGCACTTGTAAGATAATACATACACACACATATTAAGAAAAAACACTATTTTTAACGTTCATGATATTTTTGATGTCATTTTTGTTATTTAAACTAGTTAAAAAACAGTTTAAAAAAGTTCTGTCTTGGACGTCCGTGTGTCTGTATGTGCGGATCCTTTTTCTTGTTAACACGATAGCGACCGAAATACTTTACTAATCAAGTCTTTTTTTTTCTCTTACGCTTGAGTATGCTCAGGAATAGAACCCTTTCATTTTTCAGGGTCTGATTCGATGTGGTTTAATTGTTATTAAATAAACAAAAATAATAATTAATAAATATTTACTAAAAAAAATTATGAGGCGTGCACTTTTGGATTTTCCAAATTATTGCACGCCTCATAAGCGAAGCGTTGAGGTGGGTACTACTGTCACTTCGCGCAAAACATCTGATTTTTCAAACTTAAAATGTCTTTATGTATCATACATTGCACTTGTAAGATAATACATACACACACATATTAAGAAAAAACACTATTTTTAACGTTCATGATATTTTTGATGTCATTTTTGTTATTTAAACTAGTTAAAAAACAGTTTAAAAAAGTTCTGTCTTGGACGTCCGTGTGTCTGTATGTGCGGATCCTTTTTCTTGTTAACACGATAGCGACCGAAATACTTTACTAATCGAGTCTTTTTTTTTCTCTTACGCTTGAGTATGCTCAGGAATAGAACCCTTTCATTTTTCAGGGTCTGATTCGATGTGGTTTAATTGTTATTAAATAAACAAAAATAATAATTAATAAATATTTACTAAAAAAAATTATGAGGCGTGCACTTTTGGATTTTCCAAATTATTATTATGATGTTGTGTTAAAATGAAAAAAACTTTTTTGGAGATATAACTGTACTAAGTATTTATTACTAGCTGTGGTGTTCGTTTTCGGTCATCATTATTTCACCCGATAAACACCCACTGCTGAGCATAGTCCTCCTTATAGAACTCCATAAGGACCGATCTTACCCTATTCGTTTCAAGGCAGTTCCCGAAACCCGTACAAGGTCATCACTCCAACTTGTAGGATAGGTATAATAATAGTGGTGCCTAGATGAAAAAAAAAGGATGAAATAAAAGAAAGGATGAAGTATAAGCCTTTTTTATCTAAAACACAAATAAAATTTATGTTCAATAGCTATTTACAGAAAAGTAAATAGTATTTTTCGTCAGTAGCGATAATCTTCTCTTTAATGTATACGTACTTATATTCAACATCATTTTTGCAAACAAACATTTTTGCCATCACGATTTCATTGTATATAATAAAAAGATATATTTGTTAATTACATGCACTGTGTGGATTTAAATATAAAAATGATCAAAAATTTACCCAAATCGAAATTAATAAAATAACGGTTCTATTTTCAATAATCGTATCTACATGATAATCTTTGAACACAGTGTACGCTAGCTTTGTCACACTAGTGATTGAAGCAATGTTTTATCCCTTTCATTATTTCAATACAAGTGTCAAGCAAGTGTCATTCATAAAAAATTGTAAATTGTTATTTTTACTCTTAAACTGTAATAATTTAATATATTTTCCTGTGATATGATATTCCTTTTTCTTTCTTTATCTTTTTGCACGAATACGTGCACTTTCTGAACACACAGGAAGGCATTTTCGACAATTTTAATCTACCTATCGGAACATGCGATCACTGGGACCGTCACAATCTGACTGATTTTTGACTGATTGCATTGGTCCCAAATAGGACCAATTCACGGAATCAGTTTTGGTGCGTTGATGACGTATCTACCTCTTGTTTCTATATATAATATCATTGTATGTAACACTAAAAGCTAGCTGTTAAAAAATATAAAACAAGTAGTTTATTACTCGCAGATTTTATATAATTTGCACTATTACATCACTAGTGGTATTTTCGTATCTCATAAAGCACTTATCTGCTTCCGCATGAGATGTTCATTGTTAAGAATATCTCTTTTGTTGGAGGCTGCGTATAAATGTTCTCAAGTATATTTCTATTACTGAATAGATAAAGTGTTAAATGATGAGGATTAAGTTGAATTATCTGCATATTTCATACATACCTATATCACTGATCGACACGGTGAAGGAAAACATACTGAGAAAACCGGCATTTAAAGAATCATAGATACCTACTATACATACAGTAAATAAAAATAAATAAATAATTTATTTACTTTATTATTTGTTACAAACATTTAATGAGAAGTTTCATTATTCATATAGGGCTTGAACTTTCATAGGATTTATTGAAATCACCCGAGCGGTTTTTGAACTAAATCGTTAACAAACTAAATCGAATCATAACTATAGATTCCTACTATTTTTCCGCACTCGAGCTCGCTATCCATGGTGATAACAGAACAAAAATCGATGCAATATATGACTTAGTCTTAACTTCCGCTCGTTAAATAAAACACAAATTGAAAACAAAATAAACTTTATTATTTTTAACATATCTATATCATGACTATAATATCTGGTACATCACTAAATACACGGAAATGACGGGCTATTGTTAATTTTTAATGAGAAAATTATATTTCCTTGATTTACTTAGATACTACTATTGCATTAAGTATTTAGATACATATAGGAACTCATAAGTAAATAAATAAAAATTTACAATACTTTCTTGAAGTTGGTTCAAGTTCATTATTAGAAGTTGAAAAGTACGGAAATTTTTAAAGTAATTTCTTTGTTAGGGTGCTTTTCCACCAGGCATGTTCGAGCATGCATAAATTGCATATGCCTAGCTAGGGATGTGTTTGTATTGCAACGCTAAATGAAGCGATAGGATTCTGATCGATCAATATGGTTCTTTATCGCTACGCACACTCGCACATCTCTGGTGAAATGCACCCTTACTGCAGTCATAGAAGAACAAATACACAGATCAGGTATAGGTATACTGCATAATATATATTAAAATTTGATCTCATTTCGGCTATCTCGACATTTTTTTTTTTTTTTTTATTTTTTATTAAGGCTCATTAGCAGCAGTACATCGATTGTTTTACATAAAAAGTACACAAAAAATATAGGACATGATGTACAACTAATAAAATATGAGCACTGCATGCACTACAAAAATTAATTACATTAAAAAAAAAATAATAATAAACATATTAAATACATTTTAACTTAATAAAATACATTTTAAAATAATCACTAGATAAAATTAAAATAACAATATAATAATCAAAATGGAATAAAATTAATTGAAATTTAAACAAATAAATAAAATAGTTATATTGGTACTGAATGCTAATATATTGAAATATAATTAACTAATACTTATTAATACATAAAAACCTGTATGACCCTTATATTTAAATGTTAGATTTCTTAATCAATGAGGAATTATATTTAACGAATCTAATAAATAAAATATTTTTCAATCTCACAAGTAACCTATTTATATATTATTTTTAACGTTACATTTTGGCTATTCTGAATAAATATAGTAACTTTTATTGAATGAATAAAATATAGAAAATATTAAATATTTCATAGTGTAGGAATTGAGAACGTAAATTGTTTTATTATGTACCTATTTGTTTAAATTAATTATCTATGCTCCTTATTATATACTCTGTGGAATTTTTAACAGAATGAATATTGTTTTCATGTTTTCATAATATGTCTATAGTGAATCGTGATATTTTTTAAAACTACAGCTAGAAAGAAGAACACGAGTTTAATAAGAAGGAATCATTTTTATTATATTTACCTACTTATTTTAATCATTATTTTTTTATAAAAACATATTTTTCTTGAGAAGAACCGAAATTGGTAAATATGGTTTTTATTTTTTCATATTTTTCATATTCCTAGGTCATTTCTGATCATTTCCTGTATCATACATTAATTCGAACATATAATTATTTTTTATCCTCGGTATTTTTTTATATTTTTGTCTTGTATGTACATAACCTAAGTAATAATACTGGCTCACAGTACTGGCTACATAATATACCTAACAATAAAATTATAGCAGGATTATGCAAAGAAGTTAGTGTTGTTAATTGCATTCTTTTTAACCCTATCTAAATAAATTACAACCTAAAAGTTATTTAAGTTTAATTTTTGCATGTTGTTGGATGCCATACATATTTCGATATTACTACCTTAAAAATTAATGTGAGTAGAAACAACGCTAACAAGTGCATTATTTAATTCATGTTCCAAAATTTTAATGTCATCATAAATATTAATAAATGCACTTTCAATCACAATTCAATCTACACTTAAATAATATTTTATTGAAACGAATGATGAAACTTATTATTTGTGGTTATAAATTATCTGTGACCAATAATAATTTGCCACTTAATTTGCCAAAGATTTGACAATTGACATTATCTGTGGCACGATTTGCGCGCGTCTAGTGCGAACTAATAAAAAAAACGTATTCTTTAATATTTGTATTGATTATTGAACAATTGGAAAATCATAGTTTCCAATAATTAATCTAATCATATGTACTGTGCGAATTGTATCCAATAGATGGCGTTAAGGACTGAAAAAAGTAAAGGGAAGAAAACGCGGGAAAATCTGTCAATGTTTATCGCGCGGAGTTTTGCTTTGGCTGCTTCAGCTGGTTCCTGTAACAAGAATATTCGAATTTTTAATAATTATACCTAGTGAAAAAAACGTAAGAAATGGTGAGTGTTTTTATTGTTGTTTTATTTATTTACCATAGTATTCGGATAACGCAGATCCATTTGTTCGTTAAACTTAATATATTGTCAATTGTTTTGAAGTGAAAATATTTGTATGCGCAGAACATGTTAGTGAAATAGTGAAAATAGACAGGCGTAGTTTTCTTAGTTCGGCTCCCTAAGTTTCTGTTGGCTCATGTAAACGTGTAAACGTGTTTATAAATTTATATCATGTTACAAACGTTTGACCGCCTCCTTGGTACAGTGGTTGACGCGTGAGCGTAGCACCGAGGGGTCCTGGGTTCGATTCCCGGTGGAGACGAAGAAAAAGAAATGGCTCGGTCTGGTAGGACATAGAAGGCTGATCACCTACTTGTCCCTAAAGAAAATCGATCAGTGAAACAGATGTTGCATCTGCCCCTTACCCCACTACACGGGACTTCACTTTTAAACGTTTAAAAGCATATTTGATATTTCAATCAATAATAATCGATGTCGGTATTTCATAATACATTACATAATACATACATTTGAAGCTTAACGAAGGTAGGTACATAAAAAGTTTTACAAAATGAAATGGCATAGTAATATTATTTTTTGTCGTTTTCAAATATGTATTAGGTACCCCACACTATAGGTGTATTTACACAAAGAACAATAGATCTATGCACATATCTACTTACAACAAAGTATATTTAATTATGATCATCAATATTTTTTTTTTCTTCTTTGTAATTTTTATTATGTACAATATTTACATAGTACCTATAGAAAATAAGAATCTTAATAAATCGTGCGTCATCCCCTATCATTGTGAAACATGCATGTTTCAAGAAAAATCAAATTTCTAGTCTTAAACGCGTCATAGTATTTTTTGTATAAAGGTCGTATAATTAATCGAATCGAATACAGGATTACGATTTGTGATGGCAACAAATATTCTAAAAACAGGTTTTGGATCGATCACATTATATTATAATATGTGACGTAGGTAGGTATACGGTATATGATTGCGTATATGTATTTTATCCTCCTAATATTATAAATGCGAAAGTTTGTGGGGGTGTTTGTTACTCTTTCACGCAAATATTACTGAACCGATTACAATGAAATTTAGCACACATATAGAGGGAAACTTGGATTAACACATAGGATAGGTTTTATCCCGGAAATCCCACGGAAACGGGAACCATGCGGGTTTTCCTTTGACAACGCGGGCGAAGCCGCGGAAGGAAATCTAGTTTTACATATTACTATGTTCTGATATTGAAGGTGTATGATGACGTCAAGGGATTTTTTACAAGTATAAGGTCGATCTAAATTAACATTTTTGAGTTATTAATTGCATAACTGTTTGAGAAATAATCGATTTATGACTGCACAATATATTAGCACATTAGTGACCGTGTTAATTTGTAAAAGAAAATAATATAGTGTTTTATATTGTAACTAAACAAATGTTATTTGCTTTGAAATTTTTGAATTAAATTATTATCTCAATCTAACACTTATTATCCTGATCTTATCGTCGACCCAAAACATTGTCTATGACAAGTTAATCCTAGCCAAAGCCGAATGCTAAATATTTCTGACACTGATTGAATACCGTTCTGATTTAATTTTTCACCAATTTTGTCCTACTTTTTGTAATCGGCGAGAAATACGCATTACACTAAAATTTGTAATGTTTTTCGTCTTCTGTATTTTTTCGTATTAAATAGATTAAAATACATCTAAGGTAAATGTGCAACTTTAATGAGGGTGCAGAAAATTTATGAACATCTCAGATCAAGAGCTTCCAAAATAAGACATTTTCCATTAATAGTTACATTTTTTATTCAAAACGGATCGATATCCTTTCAAAAAAATATAGCATACAGTGAGTTAGGTAGGTTAGTTATACTTGGCTAATTTTCAATGTGTTTCTTTACTATTCCATTTGTTTGAAAAATATGTGTAAACTATAGGTGCACGCAATATATATACCTATACCGTATACGCGTATATATCAAAACATAATAATAAATCGACTTGAAAAAGACGACAAAAAGTAAATTTTTACAACACTTTCAGTCGTAGCACAGATTACGCGACAGTTACTACGTAGAAATGTGGGTGGCATTTACAGTTCTTCATACATACACACATACATACTTACATATCCACAGATACATTTCGACGCCCCCCGCGAATAATCCGGTAATCGTAAAAGTGAAAATGTTCAGGAAAAATAAAAAACCATTTTTCCTTAATAACTCCATTAAACAACAAGTATGAGAGACTTTTAATATCGCATATGGAAGCTAATTTTTTCAGCTATCTGGTTATTTCAACAAAATTTAAGTAGTCCCAAGGGCTTCGTTATAATTTAGCTGGATGCATTTTACTATACTAGTGTAGGTCAAGCTCTGGTCAGTAATGTCACTTACGATATTGTTCGTGTAAATTTATATTTTCGACGGCAACAGTAATATCTTGTTGCGCTAATATTCGTGTTATTTGTTTCGTATACTGAACATTTGTAAAAATCTATTATTTGGTTATTCGATTGTTTAACAGTAACGTACATTTTATTGTTATAACTATTACTGTTTATTCGAATAGTTTACTTAAGTATTATTTGATGATTATTATAGTATATTTTATAAAATACAGGACATTTTAGTAAATGAAACAACTTTGGATTGTTTCACAAAACACGATAGTTATTATTATTATAAAAAATAGACACTGCACTGAAGACACGACTATTACACATGATTACATAATCATGAAAATTATACTATGGTCCTATTACAGTTAAAAATTTAATCAGAATCCTCATCAGAACCTCACAGAATGCGAATCCACCGTGACCAGTCAGTACTTGTATGGTGTGGTGTGTGATGTCTTTTTCCCGACTACCTTCTATGCAGTAGCAGCGCTTGGGAAAAAGAGCTTCGTGACTCCGGCCGTTCCTCCTACATCGTATCTCCTATCCCATTCGCTGATCGTAGCCTGTCTCAAAATACGCTTGACGAATGAAACAGGACACAGATCGTAATCCGGTTTCCTCCTCAACCCCAGAGCGGCCTCCTTGGCTAACTCGTCTGCCCGTTCGTTCCCCGCCCTGCGTGCGCCTTAATCCAAAACAGGGAGACCTCCCGCCTCTGCAATGCAGCTTTTCGGAGGGCCGCCCGTGTTTGCACAGCCAGGGGATGAGGGGAACTCAGGGTAACCGCCTGGAGCGCCGATCTGGAGTCAATAAGGACACCGACCTTTGCCGCTCCACTCTTGCAGGCTATGTCTACTGCTCTTTTGAGCGCTAGGAGCTCAGCCTGATAGACGGTACAATACGGTGGCAACGCAAGCTTAATGGCCTTTGTGTCGGCATCACCTTTCCATACGGAAAAGGCGGCTCCGACTCGACCCTCAATCTTGCTGCCGTCCGTATAGACCCTGTGGACGTGGCTGTTAACCACGTCAGTATAGGTGTCCTCATTTATCAAGCCGAGCCCCAGCTCTACCTGCTCTGCCGAATGTGGGTCCTCAATCGCAAGAGCCATTCGTTCCACCTCCCTGTCCCTCAACACCGCCGGGTGCGACACACCCCTCTTGATCTCATAAAGCCTCGAAGCTTCGAGTATCCTGAGGTCAAGAGGGAGAATCCCAGCCAACAGCATCGCAGAGTTCAGGGAGACAGTCCGATATGCTCTGCAGATCTTCTGGGCAAAACCCCGTTGAACGGTGTTAAGCCTCTTTTGGACCCCCATCTTTTCCGTAGTGGGTGCCCACGCTGCTGATGCATACAAGATAGTCGGTTCTATAACTGCGATATATATAGTCTTAACTACTTGCGCTCTTGCTAATAGCTTATAACGGGAGATTGCCTTTTTGCAAACGCTCCCGACGTTTCGGTCAATGTCAGGCCGCCATCAATAGTAAGGCCCAGTATCTTAATACTTTCGAAATATTGGATGTCCACACTCCCCATTACAAGTCGTGGCATGTCAAATTTTAATTTTCGTGTCGAGAGCAGGGCACATGTCTTGTGTGGTGCGAATTTTTGTTTATTTCTGACACCCCATTCGTCAATTTTCCTCAATGTGCAGTTTGTCTTCGTCTCTACTTCTAAAGCAGTATCTCCATCAAACACTAGCACAATGTCGTCGGCAAAAGCCTGACAAAACACATCCATCTCCTCTAACATCCAGCAAGAGGTCCCACAGGAGCGGCCCACCTATGGAACCCTGCACGGACCCCTTGTTGGTATCTCTACTCACTTCACACCCGCAGGCATGCGGGGGACAAGAGGTGTGAAAGTTAGGTAACTTTCACATCTCTTCCACTCAGGTATCTGCTGATCACCCGCCTTACGTTCCCCGGACACCCAACTTCGGCCAACCGCACCTTTATGACTGGCCACCAGGCGCTGTCGAAGGCTCCCTTTATGTCCAGAAATACCACAACAGAAATCTTCTTCTCCTCCCTCTTATTTCTGATGTGGCCCACCAGTCTATAGAGGGCGTCCTCGGTGCTCCTCTGTAGCATGAAGCCATACTGATGGGGGCAGCAGGTATAATTGTGGGCAGCAGGTAGAAGAACCTGAGTCGGACGACCAGCATCTAATGAAGATGAAGATGAAGGTTTCGATGTGGTCTATTCTGATGCCTGCCTCGTTTATCTATCAAACTTTCATCTCTTTTGATTTTTCTAAGGCCGTGTAAATCATTTGCTCAGTAATAGAAAGTGTTTAAAAAAATACCTTGCATACTTGCACTCCATAATGAATTTATCTGGAAATCGATTTCTTAATAAAACCCCGAATAAGCCTGTACTAGCACTTACTTAAATAATGTTGAAAACTATTTACCTGAATAATATCGTAACAATGTTTACTGTCGAAGCATATTGATATTATTTTTCGTAAAGATCTAAAACCATATTATTCGTTTAAAATACATTTTAATGTTATTTCATGGAATATACGCGTAATTTTTAATATCTTCGTAAATAAAGATAGAAAAATTCTGAAAAAAATTTACATGGTGTATTTTAACTTCTAGATGCCGAAAAACGCATAACATGAAAAACCCCGTAATAGGTCATTACCGGATTATTCGCGGGGGGCGTCGATTTCTAAACTATTACATGATGACGTCATCACGTTCTATGCAACATTAGCTTATATAACAAAGAGGTGCATCTCAAAGGGCTTGGAAAGCTATTATCGCAAGGTTGTGGCTGTCTGCTTTGAAACATCGTTTTATTTCTGTAATTATACTTGTTCTACCGTACCTTTATGGGTTAAATTTACTGTGGTTTCTAAGGTCATTTATAATCGAGAAAGATGGTAGAGTGACCTATTTATACAGTGCTCATGTGTGCGTCAATAAATGTTATTTTGTTTAATTATGTTTTTCATTACAAAAAAATAATACCTTTGGTTTCCGTCCGCCATCATCTAATATAATATTAACTAAACAGTATTCCATAAGCGCCATGAACACGAACCTGAAAATAAACAGATGAATTTACAGTTTAGCCATAGAAATCTAAATAACAAGACACTAGAAGTCGTAAGCGTGCGTGACCTTGTCGCCACTCAGGTGATTTTCACATCACCAGTGCATTCGTCACTGTTCAGTTGCTCTGGACTCTGGAGACGTATGAGTGTATACATGGTGTGTTTCAGCAATTCCCATTGCGGAAATTCTTCCACAAGTTGTACTTATACTTATAAAGGAATAATATTTCATCGGAAAATATTTTTTTTTTAGAAATAATGCCGTTTTTCCTTAAAATTATAGAATATTTACAAGTATTACGAGTGTCACCATAGTAATCGAAATAACAATGAATGACACAGTCGACCATTCTTATTATCACGTTTGTTCGTATTGGAGCAAAAAGTCTCATAAACTTAGGGATGTTATTCTAAAATAAACCGTATATTCGTGCGTTAGGACACATATTCAAAAGCTTAATTTAATAGTTAAGTTAGTTTTCACTAAAATCAAGCTGTCCAATAAAAGGCATAGTTTACTTGTGTGTGCTGTTTAGCTTTCGGTTTGAATGTGTTGATTTTGGCGACAGCGGTTTTCATACAAATTATGATATTATAGCACTTCTATGTGTCTTGTTATTTAGATTTCTATGAGTTTAGCTTTTTGATTTTTTTTTAAATTTTATGCTAAGTATAGATTTTCGTAAACAAACATTATCGCACAATAATACCGAAAGTACAATGTAATATTTAATAATTAAATTTAATTAAAAAAATTGTAACGGGTTTTTTTCCGATACTTCTCATCATTCCAAACTTGTTCTATATGTAGGTATGTAGTAGCAATAAACAATTTTTGTTTATTTAATTTTTTTTGTACATTACACATACTCACACGGTACAAACAGACATAAAAGCGTCCACCGCTTTCAAATACGATACAGGTGGTAGTTGCGACTGTACTTTGCCGTGCTGTGTGGATAGCGTGAGCAGTGACGTCACGCCGAGCGTGACGCGCGCGGGCGCAGCGTCTGGTTTGATCCAGAATGATACCCACTGCAAGGGAAGATTTGTGTTTCTTTATTTATTATTTTCGTGGTACCTAAACGTCACGTCACGCAAGGCGACGATTTTGGCATCTGTGAATCTTGCCAAAGAAGTTTCACTTCTGACACTTGTGCTCGGCACTCACGCTCTTTTTTGTATACCTATTGATTATTTTAAAGGAGGCAAAAAGTTATGGAAAGTGATCAGAGTGGACTTGACTTGTAACCAAAATTACATGAGGAGTGATTTCACGCCGAGCGTGACGCGCGGGCGCGGCATGATACCCCCTGGAAGATTTAAAGTAAAGAAAAATATGTTTCATATAGAAGTGATGCCCTTGTACATTCCAAGGAACTCATCCTTAGCTCATGAAAACTGCTCAAATCAAGCAGATGGTAACATAGTCCGTACCTATATACGTAACGTTTTAATGTGAATAAAGCGCGTCACACACGGTGAAGATAGTATAATATTTTATGTTAAGATTCTCTAATATAAAATATTACAGTATCTTAAGGTATCCGGTATCAGCGTTCTGACCATCATTTTTCTTTTTGTCATTGCGTACTAAGACCCCTGTAGCAGTGGCGTGCCTAGGGTATAAGGACTGGGCAAGCCCAAATTTTTCAAAGTGTTTGATGGCAGTGTCGGTACGTTCATACAAGCCGAAAAGCCCGGCTTGCCTTAGAAATTCGCTAAGAGACAGGAAAATACCTATATTCACGTTTGAATATTCGCGCGCAATGAGCAACTCCGAATTCAATGAAAACTCACCTACAATAATTATAATATAATATGTATAATACGCCTAGCATAAAACAATGACGAATTCGAGTAAACTTTTAATTTCATCCTTCTTGCTATCGGAATAAGGTCGTACCTTTTATTTGGACGTTACAACCTAAATTCGATGGATTATAAATAGTGCGGTGTCTCGCTTGCACGCGTGGGCTTTTACCGGGCTTTGCGCTCATCTCTTCTAACGTATGAAATTTCGTCGGAGTAGATACATACCTAGCTATAGAACTCTATAGCAATTTCTAAGGGAAAAAAGGCCCGGCTTTTTAACAGTGTGAAGATAGTTACGATTGCGCGAACGAACGTCGTGAATATTATTGTTAAATTATAGTTTGTTTGAGCGGGTGATTATACCGGTGTAATTTAGGTTAAGTTTTTCGAATTTTGTGGTAAAATAAGTGTCGCGACAGCAGATTGTGTTGTAAATTGTGGTGGTTTGCTTTGTGCTCAGCGGGGGAAAGGTAAAATCATTAAACTTTACTGAAAAACAATTAATTTCTTCATCAAAACCAACTCCCGATTTGTGCCTTACCGAAACTAGTAAGTCACTTATACGAAATTTTAATTGTAATGTTTACGAACGATTTCATGAATGAGAATTACTTAGAAGAAGCCTTTCCCCAGCTGTTGAAACTTGCACATATTTTGTTAGTTACGAATCCTGCTAGTAAATAGGTACATAGTAGTTCTTCCACGGAGCGTGCTTTCTCATCGTTAAATCGTATTCATAGGTACGTATTAATTATTAAGAAATACGTATTTAAGTATTTATTTGGCCAAGAACGCCTTTCTGTATTAGGTATCAATAATTGCCATAGAAAAGTAGCTGTTAGGTACTTAATTGAATTCTAAAACAAACGACCTTATTCCGATAGCAAGAAGGATGAAATTAAAAGTTTACTCGAATTCGTCATTGTTTTATGCTAGGCGTATTATACATATTATATTATTATAATTATTATTGTAGGTGAGTTTTCATTGAATTCGGAGTTGCTCATTGCGCGCGAATATTCAAACGTGAATATAGGTATTTTCCTGTCTCTTAGCGAATTTCTAAGGCAAGCCGGGCTTTTCGGCTTGTATGAACGTACCGCCACTGCCCTGTACAACCGTCATCCTGTAACCTGTTACAAATGACCCGAAACACTGACACAAAATTTCGGTCTTAGTACGCAATGACAAAAAGAAAAATGATGGTCAGAACGCTGATACCGGATACCTTAAGATACTGTAATATTTTATATTAGAGAATCTTAACATAAAATATTTTGGTATCTTCACCGTGTGTGACGCGCTTAAGAGGGGGCATAAAGCAAAATAACCAATCTTCTATTAGATGATACGTGTAATATTCTAAAAAATAAAATATATATCAAACTAGATGATATGTTCAACGATTCTGTTTAATCAAAAACATAAAATATTAAAATTGACTCGATAAAAAAAAATCACCAGGTTAGCTCTAATTTTCACACTTTTACGTTTTCTACTTGACATGGTAATACTTATTATGATTTTTTTTTCATAAACAATTATATTAAAACATTTGCAAGATATTTGTCAGAGCATTTTGTGTAATTACTTTTAGTTTTGGTTTTATCTGCGATAAACCACTTTTGGCGCTCTTTTTTTCTCGAGATAAACGTTTGGTTTTGTCACGATAAAAGTGGTTTATCGCAGATAAAACCAAAACTAAAAGTAATTACACAAAATGCTCTGACAAATATCTTGCAAATGTTTTAAATTTTAATATAATTGTTTATGAAAAAAAAATCATAATAAGTATTACCATGTCAAGTAGAAAACGTAAAAGTGTGAAAATTAGAGCTAACTTGGTGATTTTTTTTTATCGAGTCAATTTTAATATTTTATGTTTTTGATTAAACAGAATCGTTGAACATATCATCTAGTTTGATATACATATATTTTATTTTTTAGATTTGGTCTTGAATATTACACGTATCATCTAATAGAAGATTGGTTATTTTGCTTTATGCCCCCTCTTAAGCTTCATGCACACAGTTATTTGAGTTGTATCTCAATTCTCAATAGTGTACTTATATGTAAAATTCAAACTTGAAGCTCATCCAATACTCAAGACATACAGACTGATACTCAAACCCTGAACCACTATATTGTTCCCATAACGTTGTTTTGGTCATTAAATTGAAAATAAAATCAATTTCTTCATAATAATTTGAAATACATAAAAAAAACTTGATAACTATTTATGAAAATAATACACTTTTTTTACTTACAGACATAATAACAATAAGGCAGGTCGGTATATAGGTGTTGAAGAGGTGATAGCCAAGACGTCTCTTCAGTTTGAATATCACTTCAAGGCACGTGAAATTACCTGAAAGAAAGAACATTTTTAGTTAGGGCGTTTGTCCACTACAAGGAATTTTACGGTCCGGCATTCCGATTTTTTACGGTCCGGTATGGCACGCAATTAATCTAAATACTAGCTTGTGCACTATACGTAATTTTACTGTCCGACATTTTACTTTTCCCTATTCCGGATGGTTTTTTGAGTTTACGAGTCGCTGTAGGTATAATTGTTTTCGAGTGCCCACTTGCTTGGATTTTACTCTTTTTATTGCATATGCCAATTGAAAGCAAGCTCTTGTTTTACTTTCTTTTAGCTGGCAATGAGATTTGAGAAGTCGGTATTGTTATTTTATATACATTGACCAAGCATTGACCTATAATTATTATCTAAGTAAGTGTTGGTAAGTTAAAGTTCAAGTGGGAATAGATTTAGCTCCTCGTCACCGATTAAAATAAATAAGTGAAACACGCATTTTAAATCTCTTACGGAATTTTACTTTTTATTATAACGAAGTAATATAATATTATTTCACCTTCTATATTTTTACTCGTTTCTTGTAAAATGCGAAAACAATCATTTATGATAGCATTATACCGCCATACTTCCTTGAACTTTACCGCACTGATCCGAGTAAAGACGGACAGGTGCACAAGCAATTCATCGGTTTTTTCATGCCACACCGGACCGTAAAAAATCGGAATGCCGGACAGTAAAATTCCTTGTAGTGCACAAGCGCCCTTATGCAGTAAGTACAGTCGGTAAATAAATAATTTTCTAGACACAAATACTTATAACATTATTATTTTACAGGGAAATTTCCCAAATGGCAAGTTCCCGTGATAGTAAGGTTTGTAGTTGAAACGCATCCACAATAAGATTTAGCGATATTATTCATTCATTTTTTGTTAATCCTAATCCGATGTTGTACAAGTCCAGCCGGGACAAGTGGCTAGTCCTATAAATTAAGATTAGAAAACAGAGAACAAACTCCAATAAAACATAATTTAGGTCACAGAAATGGTCACTAAGCGCCTAAAACCGCTAATACCACAAGCTTACAATAATCCATGCAAATAATGGATCTCTAGAGATATCTGCCTTTGTATTATGTCACAGTCATCTGGTTGAATTTGCTATTTGATTGAATGACTAGCGCTTTCATTGAATTAAATGTCGTGTGTCTTTCAATTAAATGTCGTCACATTTAATTGAATGTGGTTGAATGTAACGACATCTAAGGGGGTGGGTTAGGAGGTTGGTGTTTTTTAACTACACAGAAATAGGAGCCCCGCTTCGCGGCGCTCCGTCGGCACGCAACTGTTGGACGTTTGGAAAAAGTGAATTCTGTCGTAAATTCAATGAACGCGCTAGACATTCAGTCAAATAACAGATTTAACCAGATGAAGGCGGCAAATACATTGCGTGTTTTCTTCCCTACCTTTTTTTATATTCTTCTAACATAGTCAGCAATGTAATCTCTGATACGATCTAGGGATTACCCTTAATCGGTGTATAAACTGAAGTATTTGGATCAAGGCGTGCTTAATGAGTAAAATCTATTTATCACAGATTAAAATTTCTTCCATATTTGCGTGTTAAAATTTCCACTACCTACTTATTAGAATGATTCTATAATTTATCAGTATTATCAGCGATTAGTCTCGATATTGACTTGCTAATTATTAATAACATGGATTATATTAGATAGATTATTATTATAATAATATATGTAATATACTATTTGCATGGCCTTAAGTGTGTTCATTGTATCTATGTATAAATACATAGTTATGCGATGTTCAAGAACGGCTGAATCCGTACCTACCCAAAGAATTTTATCACAAAAGCTTTTTACAAAGGATATAAATAAAATCAAATCAAAATATGTAAGTACAAGATCCTAAATCGTTATTTTTTATATATAAGTGAAATCACGATTATTAAACGATTATTACGAAATATTAAACTAATTTTATGACATAGAGATGAGATGAAATACCGGGAATCTGGATGTAGCTGTACATTGAAGAAGACTTTAAAAAAGTGAAATAGAAGTACCTACCTACATTTACATGCCTTTGTGCGCATGCTATACCTAATATGAAGTTAAAAAAGACGTGTGCAAAGCAACATAAGAAAGCTAGTTTATATAATAAATTTAATGATAGGTAACTATAATTTTCTTCCCTTAGGTTATTATACTAAAGATTTAACAACAAAATATTTTGGTGAAGTCTAAGATAATCTAATGAGATGCTACAATAGATCATAGGGGTAAAATAAAACTAAGTTTAACTGAGATTGAATGTTCTTACCTGTAGAATAAACCTGTGTGCAATCAGCAGTTCGATTGTTCACCAGCTCAAGTTGGGGCAGTTCTATGTTCTCGTCCACCACCAGGGGCACTTCAGGGTCCCATTGGAAGATCATGTCGTCTGTCGTGTGGGATACTGGAAGGAATTTATTATATTGTCAACTGGGCTTGGAAAAATGAAGTACTTAATTGTGTAAATAATGGTGTACACACTATATGTATAAGATTGTAAAATGGGTGAAATATAATTTTATTGTAAATTATTTAAGCAAAACAGAACTTGAGTATTTCTAATTACTAATTCACAAATACAGAGCAATTGAAAATAATGAATGCACAAAGTAATAATCGATCTTTAGCTGACGATTGAGCTCTAACTGCTAAAATGACGGGTGCAAATTTTTGCCACTTTTTTTTCACTCTTCTTTTATATTATATTATATTAATTGTCAGTTGCTTATAAAACCGCATGGCAATAATTTAGTTATTCAGCTTAGTTTTTAAAGTAACTGACTGAAAACTGGTAAAATTAAGTTTCAAACATTATTTGTTAACGACCAAGGAATGTCTGATAATAGACTATAGAAAAATTATCAAAGCAAATATAAATTTTCCCCATTTCTGCTTTTGAAAGGACGGCGTAACAAATTTGCTAGTATAATTAAAATATAATAAAAGAGACAAGTCCTTCAAATTTCATTCCACTGACTCCATAAGTTGAATAACGTTGGGGAAAAATTAAGGTAGTAAAATTTAAAGTACTCTTAAATTCAATTTCAATGAGAAATAACAAGAATGAGGAAAAACGTAATCTAAATAAGAATTATGAAGTACTAGCTTTCCACCCGCAGCTTCGCCCGCGCAGTCAAAGACAAACCCGTTCCCGTGGGATTTCCGGGATAAAACCTATCCTATGTCCTTTCTCGGGTATCAAAATATCTCTATACCAAATTTCATGCAAATTGGTTCAGTAGTTAAGGCGTGATTGAGTAACAGACAGACAGACAGAGTTACTTTCGCATTTATAATATTAGTATGGATTGTCACCAGTAAAAGAAATAAGGTCGAATCCAACAACAATTCTTCGCATTTTTGAAGTGAAACTTCTTATTTAAGAGTATAATTTTAAGATCGCGTCATGTCAATACCGTCACGTCATGGATTAAGGCGAGGATTTTGGTGTCTTTGAATCTTGCCAAAGAAGTAAGACTTGTCACTTCTGACACGTGTGCTCGGCACACACGCTCTTTTTTAATTTAAAATTGTTGTAGTAGTAGTCTTTTTGGTAGGTACAGTTATAAAATCGATTATTCTATTCAATACCTTTTCTATTTCAAGACCCCATCAACCAAGAATGACTTCTATATAAAGCATATTAGCCAACAATCATTCTATCAGCAATTTCAAATGACGACCCATTGACCTAATAAAATATTAAACCGAAGTAAAGAATCCGCTCCGTCAGCAAAATGATGGCAAAAAGAATACGATTAATTTCTGCTAACTTTCATCTTATTAATTCAAGTGTATAATTTTCCATATAATAAATATTAAGGTCTTTCTATGTTAGGTCATGTTCGGATGATGAGTTTTGTTGAAAACAAACGAAGCGTTTAAAATGCATTTAATATTCATCCAACTTTCTTCATAACATTAATAAATGTGAAAATATTCGTTATTTATCAATTTTTTATTTGCAAGCATATATTATGGCATTTTCCGGCTATCTGCGTTACAAACAATACAAAGACGAAAAAATAAAATTAAAAAGCATGAAAAATTAAAAATAAAATTGCAGGATCGTATCCTTGAAAAAGGGAAGCAACCTCAGCTCAATCCTTGCAGCAGCTATGTTCACACAGCGCTGATTTCAGTGGCTCATAGATTTAATTGCATTTATGTTACTCAAACTCAAACATTTATTTTTTCAATTAGACTTCTTTTCGAAGCACTTTTGAATCGTCATTACATATTTTTAACATTTACTACCGATTCGGAAAGCAGTATCTACTGATACTAAAAATGCAATAAAATATTTTACAAAATCCTGAATAAATTAAATCCTGAATGTTCTCATGTCAATTTTGGTAAAATTGACATGAGAACATTCAGGAAACCTATGATAAATACTTTGCCATTCGTTTTAAGGTAAAATGCATATGAGATGTTTTATAACGCGTCCCATATAATATTACTAGCTTCGCCGGTTTGTCTCAAACCTAACAAATTATACACTAAACCTTCCTATTGAATCACTCTATGTATTAAAAAAAACCGCAACAAAATCCGTTTCGTAGTTTTAAAGATTTAAGCATACAAAGGGACATAGGGACAGAGAAAGCGACTTTGTTTTATACTATGTAGTGATGTTCTTCAGCTACAATATTTGTTGCTTACGGATTAGTGCCAGTGTTAATACATAAGTATGTATGTGTGTTAGAATCTAGTGAACATAGATTTCATTTAGGTAACTATCTAAGATACTGTATACTGAAATTAAAATTTCAAATAGCCTCAAGTATATTAGTACCTGGATCGTACAAGTCTCAAATCATTACAAGTATTAAATAAAAAATTTGTGCGTGTACAAGTGTACACACGTAAGAAGTGAAATTTCTTTATAACCTTTACAAAAAATAATTTACTATAATATGCAACTTTACAGAAATACGTCGAACCACGCGTGGTAGGGACAAGAAAAAGATGGCGCGTAACGGAAAAATGTCACGCGTAACGAAAAAATGTTACACTAAATTTTTTGATAAAGAAGTTTCACTTCAAAAAAGTAATAATTGTAATAGTATGTTAAATTTCCAGTAAAAAGGACGTAAAAACATAATATTATCAGAATCCTTACGTGAAAGAATTATTTAAAATTATTTCCTACCAAAGACTGTAAAACAAAATGCACTTCCATTCACCTCGATTTGAAATTCCGAAATCTCTCAATTAAAAATTAATTATCTCTTTATACAGTTTGATGACCCAGGAAATATTATTTGCAGTCAAAATATTTTCAAATAACTATTCGTGTCAATTGAGATATTTCAAATCATTTGAAATCCATATCGTTAAGGCGCGAGTGAATCTTTATAATATTATGCCTCGTGTTTTGAATTCAGTGACTTAGAATTTTTCAAGTGTTTTAGTGAATGTTATAAATAGAATATTTATTACATTCACTAAAACACTTGAAAAATTATAAAGTTTAATAAAACGTAGCTTTGAATAAACTTTATTTAAAAGTTTAGTTTGTGATGACGAAAATAAAGCGTCCAAATGTCCAAAAAATGAGAAGGTTCTCAATTCGACTGTATTTTTTTGGCTTTGTTACCTCAGAAGTTTTGACTGGGTGAACCTATTTTCATATTTTTTTATTTGTTTGAAAGCTGGTCCAATTTTTAAGCTATTGCATAGCTTCTATTGCGGGCCTTGAGCGCGGGGACCGAATCCAGAAATTGCGTAACGAAAAACCTCACGCTCCCCACTCCGACGGGCGCGGAGGTGTGGCTTGAAGGCGTAGCATGCAATAGCTTTACCGCGGCAGTCCCCGAGTGCCACACGTCTTTTTTTTTAATTCTGTATGCAATAACGTTTTCTTCATGTTCCGCATATTGTTAAGAGCTTTTATGCATTTTTAAAACATAGCTTTATTTTCCTAAATAACGCATTAATTTCATCTGTAAATAAAATTATAATTGCATCCGGGTGTGATTTTTACCCAAAGCAAATAGGAATTAGGTTATACGGTATGAAAGTACAAATAGGTCATCCTGCACTTACTGTGATCGAATGTATCACACAGGATATATTTTCATTTCACTATGTTATTTCGTTTTCTTGCTTATAATATATTCGGTACAATTTAAATCCGTACGTATTATGAAATAGTAACCAACGTTTCTGTACCATTAAATATTTTTAAAAAGGGTCAAATTTCGTAGAGCACGTAGCTGTAGACTGTAGTGAAGCCGCAGGCTGAAACGCTGATTAGTTACAACTAAGTAACTTTCATGAGCTATGTTTATTATATAACATGTGAAAAAAAATTCATGTAAGCAAAAAAAAAATTGTCTTACTAAATTTAGTAACTAAATGGTAAGTAAACTGTAAACATAGAAAATAATAATAGCTTATTATTTATTGTATCTATAGGAACCTAAACTAAATAAATCATAAAATCTCATATTCTTAAAAACG
Organism: Colias philodice; assembly: GCF_061535455.1. Lineage (NCBI taxonomy): Eukaryota > Metazoa > Arthropoda > Insecta > Lepidoptera > Pieridae > Colias > Colias philodice. The sequence continues at coordinate 5,870,695 of NC_143109.1, read as the reverse complement.
AAGTTCAATATTTGTGTTATTATTGTAATGTATTATTAGTCACGGTTCAACAGCAACTTTAAAATTGCTAAGCAAATTATGATTGGTTACATTTATAATGAAGAAGAAAAGAAGAAGGAATTCAGTACTTTTATTTTTAGTAAACATGTAGATTCAAAGGGTAGGTATGTTAACGGTTATATCTAAAGTTAGGAAAAAGGCAATTTTTTAATGTCTCCATAAAACTACTATCCAATTTTCACGCAACTCATTAAGAACACAACACACGACAAAACATCCCCAATTAAGCCAACGCACGTCTCCAAGGCTGAACTTCAGTCTCGGTCCAAAATAACATTCGAGTACCTCACCTATTTATGGAGATCTCTTTACATTGGCAACATTAAGCCTCCATCATGACTCTCCACTGATCTTCACGATAAAAACGAGCTGACATCACAGAGTGAAAGCCATCGAGGACTCTTGGCCCACATTCTGAAGCTCAAGGAATCAATTTTATGTATCGCCGACAAAATTTACCTACACTCGAGTCGAATGTTTGTGCTGAGCACCTATTGTGTTTTGATGCTTTTCAATTGTTTCCAAAAACACGCGTTCAGTGTAGGTTTCGGCTTTGTTGGGCTTTTATGTATGCAAAACATAGAGCTTAAATCCTCTGTATTGTTATTTGTGACAAAATAATGTAGGCACTAATTTTTTCGTGCTTTTGATTATTTACTGTCTTATATTTTCATGTTTTTATTAAAATAATTAAATTTCGCGTCATTGTTTAATACAATATAATATTAAAAAATCACATCTGTATCCATGAAGTGGAACAAATAACTAGGTGTTACGAATAACAATAATATAACTGATTTTGCTGGTGCTATGCTGCTCTTTCCTTCCTATAGGCTCTTAATTTCACCGAATTTAATACATGTACCTAGCGTATCAAACAGATCGACAAACAAGACAATCAATAAAATGGACACGTAATATTTCTATTTAATATTATGTTTTTATGTGTGTCTGTGTGTAAACTAAAACTTTAATCGAAGCCAGTTTTACCAACCGAGATTGTCAGGAGCGACATTCCGAGTTCTGACCCAATCTATGACCTAATTATCTTTGATATCTGAAAATGAGAACACAGGCTATTGACACAAACGGCCTCATTAAATCTACCGTGATTTATTTATACTTTTGCTATTTAAAACTTAATTTTAATTGACGGCTTTCAAACGCTCTATGCATTTGGTATTTAAAATTGTATACATGCTTTGCAGTTAAATGGAAATGGGATAATTATATTTTAGCTTAAATAAAATGATCAAAATCATGGATATTCCATGCGTACTAAAATTTATGGAAAACTAGAGGTCCGCCCCGGCTTCGCCCGTGGTACATATTTCGCAATAAAAGGTAGCCTATGTCCTTTCTCGGGTATCAAAATATCTCCATACCAAATTTCATGCAAATTGGTTCAGTAGTTTAGGCGTGATTGAGTAACAGACAGACAGACAGAGTTACTTTCGCATTTATAATATTATAGTAGGTATGGATTCGTCGCAAGTACCTAATTAGATTTTATAGTTAGAAATAGGTTAGGAATGCTTTACTTAGTATAATATGTAAATGATAAAATTCTCTACGATGTTTACACTTGACATAATCGAATATACCTACGCATATAATACCTACTAAAGGCTTGGAGAGGCTATAAGCTTCCTGTACATAATACATCGGAGGAAAAATTATTTCTCTATAATCCTAATGCTAAAAAAATCCTACTCAATTCTACTAGATATTATTTTATGGAAAAAGAAAACAAAATCTAATTTTTCACTAATATAAATAGTCTTCTATTCGTTCTTTTCGTTTGAAATGAAGTGAAATCAATAAAATTGCTAGGAAAGTAGTATTCACAAATTGTTGTTGTTATTACGTGATGATTTTTCTGGCATAATTTTACTTTCACGCGTTCGAATAAAGAATATTTAACAGAACGTTATTAAAAAAAAAACTATTGCAATTTAAAAAACGAAGAAAAAGGATTCAATTTTCCAATCCATTATCCAACCCAAGTATTATTTACACATTATCCTTGCATTATTTTAGTCCTACTCAATAAATTTTAAGTTTTCCTTTAAATTTTCCTTCCGTACATTCAATACATTACTATTATACACGAGTGTACATTAAACGTACATTACATTCAAGTCATTCACAAAACCGAAAACCCATACCCTAAGGTTATACAGTTCGCAAATTAAATGTAAAATTAGTTCCTCATTAAAATATATGCTGACGGCCAGCTGAGTTGCATCTTGAATAATGCAAGTGTTGACCTACACTCAGGGTTGGGCCTAATTATATTCATTGGAGAATTTTTTGATAGGCTTTCTGGAGGAGACTCTTTTATGTAGACTAGATAGGGTTTAAAAATAAACTGGCTTAATTATCATTTATTTACATTTAGTAGGTACTTTATGATATACTATTTATAGGTAATTTGTAAGTTTGGGTATTCAGTATTCGGTTAAGGGTCAGAATCTACATATTACGGTTAAGTGTTAGACTTAAGAATAAAAAAGTTGACCTACATAATTACTTAAATAACGCTATTTTTAGAAGGGGGATATTAAAACATCCTCTATTAAATGTCTCTACAAAAAAAGTCGATGCCTAATAGCTGAAGTCGCTTGAAGCGGGCACAATTAAAACCGACCGCAAACGGATCGCGCGAGGTAGGGAGCGCGCGCTCCCAAAACGCGTGCATGTATCGCAGGCGGCACGTCCACACCGCCTGCATCTTTGGATCGCGCGCCTGCCGCGCGCGATCGGATCGCGGTGGATAGTCCGGTGTGGACCCAGCTATTGAAAATTACATTTGTTTCTGGGATACAATATATTTTAATAATATGTGGGTAGTTAAAAATATCCATTGCAATGTGCGTCTTATTTTGGTCTTATGAGTCGTTTTAAGTATTTCTAACGAAAGTAGGTTGGTCTCATTTAAATAACAACTGACTGCACTATAATTATTGTTCTATTTATTTTATAACGCGTTTAAATACGAGAACTAAAAACTTAAGAAAGGTCAGCGAAAGGGTGTTTAAGTGTAATTTTCACACCTTACGGGGTCAAAAGTCGGACAATTTTGTATCTGGTACATTCCTGAGGTGACTTTGCGTGTTTTATACCCAAGTTAATATAGCATATTTATATTTTAAGGCATACCTATTCAACATCAATTCTGTTTTTAAAATAAGTTTCCGCTACTAAATACTAATATATATGTTTACTGTTTAGTATTTTTTGTGTAAAAATATGTCAAAATTCGGATTAGTGTGCCCCGTTGCTTCAACCGATGATAAAACCAAGAATTTAGTTTTCATAATTTCACCAATATTTACGATATACCTACTTCTTATGACATGTTTAAATCTCTGAAATATCTGGAGTAAGCTTCTAACTGTAAGTACATGTCAAAAATCTTCTTCTGAAAAATAATTTTAAACAATTTTCACATTCACGAAAACGTAAACAGATAAGCACCAGGCTCTACCATACCCTTAGCTATAAAGCCCAGAGTTTGTATTTCGAATAACACGTATATAAACGAATATTTTTACACATTTTGCGTAAAACCCTTTTACTTCTTTCATGAACCGGTTAACGAACGTAGATTGTTCTAGAAATCTCTTTGATTCCCGCGCATTTCATATTTACCGCTTTTATGTACTCTACGTTTGAGTGTTTTTAACCCATTAAATTTATTCTCACTAAAAGATCTGCCTATTGTATTAATAACCCTTTTATATTTGTATGTATAAATTACTAGCGGTCCGCCCCGGCTTCGCCCGTGGTACATATTTACGTTTTCTCTACATAAAAACCATCCTCGTACTTCAAGGAAAATAATAAAAAAAGAATTATCGAAATCGGTTCAGCCGTTCTCGAGTTACTTATGCGCTTACCAACACATTTTGCGATTCATTTCTATATATATAAATTATATTATATATGTGTAAATCCAAATTTCTAAACGTATGAACTAAATTTTGCTTCGTCATTGAATAACAAAACAGTTATGAGGCCTTACATTGTGATATACCTATAATTCAGTTGTCTTTTTTTTACTTTTCAGATGTATGGCTCTATCAATTTTCTTTGCTACCTACTATTAAGTATCCTCACATAAAGTGATATAAAAAGTACCCCATAATTTTCTTTATAGAACGACCTTTATATTATAAATTATGTTTATACTCACAGCTTTCCATTTGCAGCTTACATTCTTGCGTATCATGCGGGTAGATCAAAAAGTTCATAGCACACGACAGTTTCAGGGTTAGTTTCACCATGTATAGTATAGTTTTGTCCTTATACAGCCAGACGTAATGATTCGGTATGGTCATCGTCTGGAAGGTGACAGACTTCGCATTCTTGAAGAAAGAGTCTGGTCGCCACATGTGCTTCAGCCAGTCTACTTCTAGTAACCTGTTAACAAAAAATATTGAATAAAAATATACCTAGATGTGATGATAATATCATGTTCGGTATTTTTTAATTGAATAAAAACGTGTTCTGTCATATGATAAAAATAGAAAAGCAATTTTCCATATAAAAAGCTTTTCCATTTTCTGGGAATATTTGTTGTAAGATGGTTGTAATTATTATTTTTTTGCATGTGTTTCAGGCTACCACTGGCTACCACCCAAACACGGAGTGGGCGAGCAATGTGCATATTGCCTATAAAAAACTGGAAAAATATATGAAACAACCATCTGCCATATTTTCAGGCCACAGGATCGATTGTGCTGTTTGGCATGCAGATAACCTGAAGGATTTTGATAAATTCTAGCCCCAGCCTATCGAAAAGAGTATGAATGTTTGTACTATAAAAATTATTTTGACCACTGAGCGAAGCTGTTTGAAACTAGTTGAATTACAACATAGTATATTTTTAATATTTTAAATGTTAAATGATTTTTGTTAGATGTTATTTATCACAATAATATGATGTATGTACATTGAGATACCGTGTATGTACCTGTATTCCGTAGTCATATTCTCTGGCAGTCGTAGGCGAAAGTCCTTCCACGTTTGGGCAAAAAAGATGTCGGCTGCGTACGTCTTTAAACAAAATACAAAATAAATTCGCTACATAAAATTGTATTTTCTTTTGTTTCTTAATAATTAGCATCTTATTAATATCAATATGGTTATTCATTGTTTTATTCGAATAACATTTTTATTAACAGAGTGGCATTACAATTTTTTGTGAGTGAATATACGAGAACGATTTATATTAGGCACAACCTTTGACAGGAAAACTGTAGCCTATGTGGTAGTGCCTAGTAACAAAAAACACCCAAAAAAGGTTACAAAACGCTATATAAAACAGCATCTCTGGTTGAATATGCATCATTAAGATCTCAGGGTGTTTGCGGAGTGCGAGTAAAATGTAAGTTTTTAATATTTCCTCAAAAATTTTATGGCGTCTTGTTACGTTTTGGAGCATCGTACTCCAAATAAAACCCCTTTAATAAGAGGTGACTGACTGCTTCAATGAATGTAGTTAATGCGCATTTTAGGCTATTCAATGCCAGTTTTAAATAAACGTCATTCATTCAAGTTCAAGTAGAAAGCGATAGAAATCTGTTATCTTTATTATTAAAATAAGTACCTACTTTCCAAATTAAAATCAACAAACAAATTATTTATACCACTGATTGCTTTTTTTCATCATAGAGTTTCTTCGTGAATAATTTAGATAGAATTAATCCTCGACGTCACGCCCCACTATTCTTCCTAATTTTTAGGTATTATATGTGCAAGCTTCCGCTTAAGTATGAGTTTTAACGGTATACACTCTAATCCTTAACACTGAATTAATAGAATTATCAGGGAAAAGCATTCACTTCAACCAAAATTGGCGGAGCGTGTCGTCGTGAACAGCAGTAGGTATCAAAACCTAAACTTACCATAGAATTCTCATCAATAGAATCTAATCCCATGACAGTAACATGAAAGTTAACTATAGTGGGCTGATCATCCTTCTTGGGCGGTCGCATTTTGTCGTACAACCGAGGGTCATCTGGCAGAAGATCTTGGAAGGATAGGAGCGTTGACCTGGTGAAAGAAGAATTAAAAAATTGGTTGGTAGGTATACCTACCAACTATAGAATGAAGTCATCATAATTATATTGAACTAGCTGCGGTCCGCGGTTTCACCCGCGTGGCTCCGCTCCTGTTGGTCTTAGCGTGATGATATATAGCCTTCCTCGATGAATGGGCTATCTAACACCGAAATAATTTTTCAAATCAGACCAGTAGTTCCTGAGATTAGCGCGTTCAAACAAATAATAATGTGTGACGAGAGCATTTAAATAAATCCGTATTTAATGTTTTTTTTGTATTAAATTCTAATAAATAGGTATTATACGGCTACATATTCTCTTCTAATAATATAATTAAATATATTATATATTATAGAATACTAGCGGTCCGCCCCGGCTTCGCCCGTGGTACATATTTACGTTTTCTCTACACAAAAACCATCCTCGTACTTCAAGGAATATAATAAAAAAAGAATTATCGAAATCGGTTCAGCCGTTCTCGAGTTATGCGCTTACCAACACATTTTGCGATTCATTTTTATATATAAGACTAGCGACCCGCCCCGGCTTCGCACGGATGCAATGCTGATACTAAAATAATACACTACAGAAAAACTTTTAACGTTGTATATAAAAACATAGCGGCCCGGCCGCGGCCGGCCGGTACCGCCGCAAACGGTACGTCCCGCAATTTTTAAATCTGTAATATATTCGAAAATATTCACTTAAATCACACGATGTAAAGGGCCATATAGATCTATATTAAATGAACAATGTATTCAAGGTATTTAATTGGTTAAGGAATGCTGTATTGGTTAAAATCGCTTCGAAAATTAGCCATTATTTGTCGTAAAAAGTAAATGACAAAAAAAAGTTATTGTGGGTTATCCATAAGAGATAGACATATGCCATCGCGGACTTTTCTGTAGACCTTTTCAATGTGTACAATACTTAGTACATTATTTTGATAAAACTCGTAGGGTTCAGCCTGCGTTTGCAATGTAAGCGGAAGAAATGTAATTATTTACGACATCACATTAGAAACCTCAAAAATAACAGTACTTCTCCACTATTTAATGGGTGTTATTATACATATAAACCTTCCTCTTGAATCACTCTATCTATTAAAAAAAACCGCATCAAAATCCGTTGCGTAGTTTCAAAGATCTAAGCGTACAAAGGGACATAGGGACATAGGGACATAGGGAAATAGGGACAGAGAATGCGACTTTGTTTTATACTATGTAGTGAAGATGTGGCCCAGAGGTCAGTTACACTTATTTTCTAATCTTTAAACATTTCAAATCCATCTTCTATAAAAAGCTTAGTGTAAACAATCCTTGCATGAGAGGTTTGATAAAATTTTCATTAAAAGAGATTATCCATAAGGACGATAGGGGACTAAAGACTATGAAGAAAAAGTAGGTAAATATTTGATTGTTTGGAAGTTGGAACGAATAGGTATAGTGAAAAATTACAAAACCGATTTCAAAATTCTTTCACCAACAGAAAGCTACATTATTCCTGAGTGGTTGAGTCTTTGTTTTATATTATCTTTGTTTTCTACCAGGATAGACCAAGGACGATGTCCTATTATCATTGGTCGACTATCCTGTTAGTATATAGTAGCAGTATTTATAAGATTTATAGGTAATAGAAGAAACAGTAGAAAACATTAAAATATACCGGCCGAATTGATTACCTCCTCCTTTTGTTTGAAGTCGGTTAAAAATTGACAGAAAACTCATCCATTTTCTTGAATCCTAAAGCAAAACTCATTTAAAAAGTGCTTTTAAACACCAAAATTGCAATAGAAGAGAGATATTTATGCAATACAACCGATCTTGTACACAGGAAGCATTCAGAAAAGCTTTCACTGAGATTTTATCGATTCCAATTGAACGCGTGACCCCCTCGATATACCGACATACAAACCAACATCACTATGCCTTTTGTTACCGTATTGACATTTTTAAGCCAGCTTAAATTGTTTGATGAAGAACTTTGCGAACGTGTGGACAAGTTTTAATTAAAAATTTCAAACTGCAGAAATAAATCGCCTTCAAGTTTGCGGAACAATTTATTTGTGTTACTTAATTGTCTATTAATAGATCGTGAAAGAGATTATTTTTATTCTTCATAAGTACCAAAATCAATATCTCGTCAAGGGACCTAAAATTATTAAACTTCACTACATAGCAGGTACCTATAAGAAAGTCGTTTTCCAGCGATTGCCGTCTATACCTACTCTCTACGTATGCAATCTTTAAAATTAGGTAAGTACACAACGGATTTCGATGCAGTTTTTTTATTAAATAAAAAGAAGGTTATTATAATTAGTTAAACTTTCGACATCACGGAAGAAGCCGCGGTCAAAAAGCTAGTAATTTATAAAGCGCAAAGGTGACTGAGTGATTGACTGATGACTACGCACGGTCTAAGAATTGCACTGATAGGATGAAATTTGGCATGCAGACATCCTAGCATGTAGCCTAAAATCTGCTAAGAAAGTATTTTGATAAAATAGAAGATTTGTTTGTTTGTCCAATGTAAATTTATCTTGATAACGTGGGCGAAGTTGCGAGCAACAGCCAGTAGAAGAAAAGTTTTTAAAGATAGAGACCGTAAGATGCATAAAAATTATTCGAAAATAGATAGATCGTTAGATAGAGTTTTATTCAAATCCAATAAAAATAAACTGTTCATAATTGTCGTAAGATATGATAGAGCTTTTGCTCTATCACAGTTTGAATATGTATTTACTATTTACCAAATCTTGTTAAATCTAATATTATTAGGACTGAAAAGTACATCATCACTACATAGTATAAAACAAAGTCGCTTTCCCTGTCCCTATGTCCCTATGTCCCTATGTCCCTTTGTACGCTTAAATCTTTGAAACTACGCAACGGATTTTGATGCGGTTTTTTTTAATAGATAGAGTGATTCAAGAGGAAGGTTTATATGTATAATAAGATCCATTAAGTAGTGGAGAAGTACTGTTATTTTTGAGGTTTCTAATGTGATGTCGTAAAAAATTACATTTATTCCGCTTACATTGCAAACGCAGGCTGAACCCTACGAGTTTTATCAAAATAATGTACTAAGTATTATACACATTGAAAAGGTCTACAGAAAAGTCCGCGATGGTATATGTCTATCTCTTATGGATAACCCACAATAACTTTTTTTTGTCATTTACTTTTTACGACAAATAATGGCTAATTTTCGAAGCGATTTTAACCAATACAGCATTAATCCTTAACCAATTAAATACCATGGATACATTGTTCATTTAATATAGATCTATATGGCCCTTTACACCGTATGATTTAAGTGAATATTTTCGAAGATATTACAGATTTAAAAATTGCAGGACGTAGCGTTTGCGGCCGCCCGGCTATGTATTTTATACCCGTGCGATGCCGGAGGCCGGAGCGGGCCGCTATATTTTTATACCTATACAACGTTCACAATTTTTCTGTAGTGTATTTAGTATCAGCATTGCACCCGTGCGAAGCCGGGGCGGGTCGCTAGTATTATTATGAATGTTGAAACTTGTAATTTTACTAGGATCAGTAGGTACCAGGTGGTTTCATAAAAAATGGGAAGACATACTTAGAGCAAAAATAAACGATTTTTTTGAGAATTATTGTTTTTTTTTTAGAAACATGCATTTATGACTAAGTTGGAGTAATATTTTAAGCTAATTAGCTTAGCTAAGTTTCAGCTTAACTCTAAAGTAAAATTTCCTTGTAAGTATACTAGATATAATTACATATATAAAAACTGGCGAAAAAGCCAATAAAATGCACAGAACATTAATTGGTAAGTCCTTTTATCGTGAGTAGATAACCATTTAGTACATAGCAATACATATTATATAAACAAATTATAACTAACTTAATACCAGCCTATCTTTAACGTACATCTTATAATGTTATGCGGAAATTCGCCCGCTAAGTGGGGAGTAAGTTTGAATAAACCTCCCCCAGTTTGAAAATAAATCTATAACAAATTGGTAGCATCTTGATTAAAATATACCTATTTCAGGTAGAAATTCAGTAAACAGTAGGTACCTAAATAGGTACATAATATGTAGGTATATTGTATTATGTATAGGTATGTCAGAGTTACGACAAATGTTTTTAGTTTACACTTTACGAACGAAGTCACAGGCTGAATACTTATATTTATTATTCGACTAAATGCAATAGAACGCAAATAATTGTTCTCTCTTCACAATAAACAATTTTCAATAGAAATAAAAGTGGGACTGTAATGAAGGGGTAGTAAAAAAGTTAATATTATTATCATAGCGCTCAACTAGATTATATTTCAACAAGTTATTTTCACTATTCATCAAATTGTGTTCATTTCATTCATATAAAACAAATCTAATGATTTTTCCTGAGTGGAATACTTACAAACTCTATTTTTAGTCATTATTGTATGAAATTCTATGGAACATATTTTGTGTATGAAATATTATGTAATTTAGTTGTTCCTATGCCAAATTTTATACAAAATTTAATCAGCCATGTCTTTAGTGCCATATCACACTAGCGGATTGCGAGCGGTTTCAAAGCGGAGCGGGTGCGCAACGAATACGTTGCGGGCGCGCAACGAACACGCCGCGGTTGCGCAGCGAATTCGTTGCGGACGCGTCATTTTGTATACTCTCGCACAAAAGCCAGCCCTTCCGCCTTGCCTAACTTCCATTCAATACAGTAAAAGTTCTTTATTCGCGGGCAATAGGTTCCGTAAATGTGCCGCGAATAGAGAAACCGTGAATATGGAATGGTAATTTGTATGGGGTTATAGGGGATACGTTCCTAGGTGACGAAATAAGGAAGCAAATACATAAAGAAATCAGTTTTATTGAAATTTTTGACCGTACATATTTATTAATTACCATTTAATTAGGTATTATCTTCAGGTTTAGGCATTTAAAATTTTTTTAGTTTACATTATAAATTCGTAGTTGTAGTTCAGGCGTTTTCTAAGGATAACAATTGATTTTTATTTAGGTAAATACCTACATGTATGTACCGATGTACCGATTTGATCCGCGAATAAAGAGTTTTGGGCCGCGAATATAGAAATTAGGTCGCATTTTTTCCACCCGCGAATAGTGAAACCGCGAATGAAGGAAGCGCGAATAAGGAACTTTGACTGTATTTCCATCGTTTCTGTAGCACTCAATTTTTTAACCGTACTGTGGAAATGCACTTACTTAACAGTTAACTAAAGATGTAATAACAACTGGAGTTGTTAAAAAAAGGTGCTATAAAATTGAATTACTAGGACTTTTAGAATGTACCATACATTCCAAAAGTATGTAACGACTGACCAGTATAATCTCTCCCATAGCAACGTATGTTATAAAGAGATTTTGTGAACCTAATTATGAGCAAAGTGATAGTGAGTTGCTGGTTGCTTGATAAAATTTTCTATTCACTGCTATTTATCTAATAATAAGATAGCCCTGTTTTAGTTAAGGAGCTTTAACATTTATTTCACTAACGAACTTTCTTAATGAGCAATTAAGTTATCTGATTGCATTTCGACCAAGATTTAATAGATAAAACAATACCCTAAACATTAACATGTTATGAAACTCGTAAAAAATAATGATCTCATAATTATTATACTATCACAAGTTATAAGTAACAACCAGCACGGATTCCATTTTGTTAATGAGTGTACATGACTGCGACGTAAACGTTGCGCATCTGCCACGCGTCCGCAACGAATTCGCTGCGCAACCGCAACGTATTCGTTGCGCACCCGCTCCGCTTTGAAACCGCTCGCAATCCGCTAGTGTGATATGTCACTAAGTAACATAAAAATATATATTTTTTCCTGTTACAAAAAAGAAAGAAAAATTTCCTCCCAGTACTTTTTGCTATAATTTTTTTACCAGGCGCAACTATTTTTTCTAAGTTCATACTAGTAAGTGCGTTAACCGTATTTTAATCATGAAAATGGCGAACGAAAACATTATACTTGTCTCTGACAAAATAGGTCAAGTTTTATACAGGCAATTAATAAAACAAATGCAATGATAATACGAATCATTTCAATTCATTAACAATTCAGCGTTTTTACAATACAACTGAATGCAAGTCGAAATAAAATGATTCTTTGTAATTTTGTTATTTACACGATTTTCCACTATTTTTTAATTCACGTAAATTTATTAGTTATAATAAAATAAACAATAAGGCTTTTGTGTAATAAAAGCGATTCGTTTATAATTAAATACAGTATGAGAATACTTACTTCAACATAATCTTATATTAAAAAAACGAATTGAAACAATCAGGAATCAAACATTAATTTTTCTGTCTACTGAATAACTTGTATTGTATTGATAATTATTAATTTTTGTAGTGCAATTAAATAGTTTTTCTAACGATTTTGAAATTGAAAACTTAGATACTCTCGTTTGATTCAATTCCTCTATATTATAAAACTGATTGTCTAGATATAATATAATATAATATACATAGTCATAAATCTATGCCAATAATAAAACTATTTGTAATATTAAAACAACAGTTTTTTATTTATTAAATGGATGTATAATAAATTACTATTTCGGTACATGTAGGTACCAAAATAGTGTTTTTTACATTTCTTGTATGTCTGTCTATTAGTTTATAATCTCTGACACGTCTGGACTGATTATGACGGGTCTTTCACAAGTTAGACCCCATCGGGAATTGAACCCCTCTGTTTTACGCTCACGCGCAAACCACTGTACCAAAGAGACTATTTTACAGACTGATTATTTGATATCAGCTTATTTTTTCAATTTTTAATGTACAGATTACATTTGAAAGTATTTTCATTTGTAAAGCATATGTAAAACTAAAATACACTCTATGTAAATACAGATCTATTGATATTGTAGAGAACTCAAGAGCAGTGACCTTTTACAACGCCACTTATAGTATCTATAAAATATCAATTTTACTTACTGTGCATAACACAAATCCCCAGCACCTAACCAGAGACGAAGCAATGCAGTCGCCAGCCACAGCAGCCTTTCAGCAGCCATTTTAATTTATTTTTTAATAACAGCTATAAATACATATCTATTTATTGTACAATTTATTTATATGTCTAATTTTAAACTCGAACTAATTTTACTTCCACATCCTTATATTACAGTATCTATTTGCTAATAGCAACATTATTTAATTCATTTAAACGTTGATACTTTTGCCGCTTTTATTGGGCACAGAGAAAAAAATATTTTTGACAGTTGCGGTTGAAAGCGCGCGAAACAGCGAACTAATGGCGGTAAATTTTTTCATTTTTCTATTGAATGAAAACGCATGCGCGACATATTTTTTCATCTTAATAAGTATGTATGTGACATAATTATGGTGAAACAAAGATAAAAGCTCTCAATACATTTGCTGTTAGATTGCAAGAAGAATAATAACTTGCATAGCAATAGCAATAAATAGTGATAGATTCTGTTAATATTTTTATATTGTGTGCTCGTCTTCATAATAAAAATTATGCAATGATAATGTATTATTAATCCATACTAATATTATAAATGCGAAAGTAACTCTGTCTGTCTGTCTGTTACTCAATCACGCCTAAACTACTGTAAGTAAGTACCAATTTGCATGAAATTTGGTATGGAGATATTTTGATACCCGAGAAAGGACATAGGCTACCTTTTATTGCGAAATATGTACCACGGGCGAAGCCGGGGCGGACCTCTAGTACTTTATATTTATAAAACAACTAAATACGTGTAAATACGTATGTACGTGGCGGGTCCTGACATGCAGTGAAAGGCTCTAGGTTTGAGAGACTGGAACTCAACATGTTGGTAATATCGGCAAAATCCGTAGAACTCTATGAAAACGATACACATTCAAATTTTATTAATTTTCTTATATCTGCATTACCTATATTGTGCTCATAATTAGTAACTATGGCACTTGCCATTATACAAATAACTAAGACTGTAATGTCCTTGACACTTCAAAACTGTATTTGTCTCTTGAAGTATCCGTGAAGCTTGCTTCGAATGCTAAGATTTGAATTTGCATGTTCGTCTAAAATACTCTTATTTTCTTATAACCCAACATTTCTGGCATTTCTTTCAAGTGGACTGCGGAACCCATTATTTCGAGCTGCCAAATTGCGGTGGGTCTGTCACAAAACCCTTACCCATCGAACGTGCTTGAGGGCCAATAGCGTGAGTGGCTGAAAATAGAACTGCTAACTATATACCGCTTTGTTTAAATTAACGTCTTTTTATGGTGGAGCTTGGAAGTTATATTGGGAAAATCGATTGGATTAATTAAAAAAATTTATTTGCATATATAATTATAATGCCTAATGGGATCATTATTTATGAATTTTCACGAGACAATCTGTTTTATAATATACTAGATGTCCGCCCGCGGCTTCGCCCGCGTTTTCAAAGGAAAACCCGCATAGTTCCCGTTCCCGTGGGATTTCCGGGATAAAACCTATCCTATGTGTTATTCTGATGTATAAGCTATATTGTGGTAAAGTTTCATTCAAATCCATTCAGTAGTTTTTACGTGAAAGAGTAACAAACATCCATACATCCATACTTACAAACTTTCCCTTTATAATATATTATGTACTAGATTTCCGCCCGCGGCTTCGCCCGCGTTTTCAAAGGAAAACCCGCATAGTTCCCGCTCCCGTGGGATTTCCGGGATAAAACCTATTCTATGTGTTAATCCAAGTTACCCTCTAATCTCTATATGTGTGCTAAATTTCATTGTAATCGGTTCAGTAGTTTTTACGTGAAAGAGTAACAAACATCCATACATCCATATAAACTTTCACCTTTATAGTATTAATACCAATAGTATTAAGATTAAGATTAAGATAATATTATAATATATAATATATTAAGATGTATTGATCTTAGTAAATTCATGAACATTCGGGTTCTGACGCAATTATTTACCAAAAAAGATACCTAGGTATAATATAAGTAATGACAAGAAAAAGACATTTATGTTTGCATACATTTATTTATATTGCTTTTATCTAAATCCATACTAATATTATAAATGCGAAAGTAACTCTGTCTGTCTGTCTCTTATACTCAATCACGCCTAAACTACTGAACAAATTTTCATGAAATGTTGTATGGAGATATTTTGATACTCAAGAACGGACATAGGCTACTTTTTATCCCGGGAAAATGACGCAATCCCGGAAATCCCACGGGAACGGGAACTATGCGGGTTTTTCTTTGACTGCGCGGGCGAAGGCGCGGGCGGAAAGCTAGTACATAATAATATGACATATCTATAGAACAAGTGTGCAGTGCCACCACTCATATCTTATATTCTACCGCACAAAATTCGACGTCCTTATTCCTTTAGAAACCAAGATATCTGATTGCACCGGGTTCTTAGACATCTATATTTATCAAATTCTTTAAAAAAAATCCTTTTTCAAGAGATACACAACACGTTTTTGCGTTATGAACATTTTTAATTTTTATTCTATACATTTCAGTCAACTGCCAAAAATAAGACAGTTATCGAATCGTATCCAATTTTCGAGCGTCGAGTCCTTAAACTCGTGAAGTATCTCCGAAAGACACCCACTTTACTGTTGGGCTCGTTAACCTAAATAAAAATGTAGGCAGAATCCAGTCGGGTTGCCAGTTGCCACACAGCTTTTTAAACTTCAAAAGACCTCTTTATTCGTCCAGTATAATTATGATACAGGGTGTAGCCCTGACATCGTCTGGTATATTGTTAGTTTTGCCTCGTGTTTGTGTTTATGTGATGTTTACATTTACATTATTGTGTTGGTTTTCTTGGAATTTATATTTTCATTAAGATGTATGGCAAATCATGTTAGATTGAATCGTTAGTAATTATTAGACATCGGATTATATGCACTAACAAAATGCCAAAATATGCATGCAAATATGCACTAAAAAAGGCCGAAATATGCACTAAAAACGACTGATATGCCTAAAATATGCACAATACAAAATCAAAAAACCTTTATTATTTTATATATTTAAATCAAAGATTGTACAAATACAGTGAAATTGTCATGAAATTTAGTATAGTTTTTGTGCCAATATACAATTAGGCATTTTTACCTAATTTTCGAGCGCAAATTTGTGACGTTTGTCACCCGCGAGCCCAGTGTTGCCACCTTAGACCTTTCCGGGCTAAATCTAGCCCTTTTTTGGAATTCAACCCATGTTTTAAGTTTTAGGGTAATCTAGCCCTATTTTGAAAAGCTCAAAATTTACTTAAAATGGAGCCCATTTTGTAATTTTTCGCCATTTTACCATGCCAAAATAGGGTTTGTTTACTCGCTGAGCGTTCTGATTGGCTAATAAAGGTTAGTCGACCAATCAAAACTCCCGTTACTTAACGAAATATGCACTATTGGGGAAAAAGGCTAAAATATGCACTAACGCCGTAATTAGCGAGTTTTATGCATTTGCATATGCAAATATGCAAATGCATATAATCCGATGTCTAGTAATTATCAATATACAGTAGATATGTAAGTATCTACATATTACATTTTGGTGAGCAGGTGTCAGACTTTAATTAAAACATCTAGTTCATTAAAATGTTAAATTAGAATACTTTAATTGATGATAGCATTTACAATTTACATTTTACAACTAGGCTTGAATTTCGAAATAAATATTAGCACGTGTCGCCATTCAATGTGTATAAATTAAGTATTAAATAAACATGACAAAGGATATTTTATTTTTCTTTTTGTAACGGTACATTTTCATCAAACGAGCGAATGCTCATTCTAACCCCACTATGACAAATTCTTGTAGTGTAATCAGGCGTAGAGCATTCTTTCGTTGTTCTTACTGCGTTCGGAAATATTCTATGCAATGTGCTAATACTGAGCAACAAAGAATTTTCGTTTACACTGAAAGATCACGAAAAAATGCTTTTGCTTTAGCTCTATGTTCGTTTGATGTAAATGTACCATAATAAATATGCAGCTTCATTTTTAAGTAGTACCTATTTATATTTCTTCATTTGGTTTTTGACTTAAAAGTGTTTCCGTAGTCACATTACCTTTTACTTCATCTTCAATTTCTTGCAGCGTCTTATCTTTAGTCTCTATCAGTATAAAGTGAAGGAATATAAACGATATAAGTAAACAAGTAGCAAATATTGCAAATAAACCTTCCACACCTAATTTTTCTATCATAATTGGTATATATTTAAGTGTTACAGCGTATAGAGAAGTAAAAACTATGCCAGTAGCAAAAGTACCTGTTCCTTTATGTTCTAAAGGAAAAATCTCCCCAAAAATTGTGAAACAAGTAGGCGTAACACCTATATAAGAAACAAGAGTATTCAATAATATTACTGATGGAGTTAACCAAGGCATGTCACTTCCTATACTATATCCAGATTTTAAAAACATAATGATGCTTATAATATACATGAGCGCAACAGTTGTGTATCCGAAGTAAAACAGGATGTTTCTACGAGACATCAATCGTATCACAAAAGTTGATATTAATAACGCTATAATTGTAAATATATCAGCTCCTATTGAGCAATATACAGCCAAAGTTCTATCACCAGTGATTTCAAGAACAATCTGTATAATGTATGTCATCATATAATACCGCCCTGATGCTTCTATAATAACAGTCAAGAGAGTCACAATTATAAATGGCATCATGAAATCTTTCCTAGCAAATTTACCAAGAATCCTCATAACGATTTCCATCGCATTCTTTTTCTTTTTATCTTTTCTTCGAACTTGCGCTGAAATTAAGTCATTCAAGTTTTTACTGGCTTTAGTGGAATCTCCAAACAGCCATGAGTGAGATTCACTACATTCATTATACCGGCCCTTCATAGCCAGGAAGTCTGGGCTTTCTGGCCAAAACAATATATCGATAGTTGACAAACAAAATGGGAGACACGCCAGTAAGGATATTTGTCGCCAAGTCCAGGTGAAGTATAAAGAATGACAGATTAAAGATCCCAAAGCTACGGTACATTTCTTGATAGTGGTGAAATAGCCTCTTCTCTTCGGGTCAGAATATTCGGCCATAATTATAACAGTGATGGTGACACCACAAGTGGCGATGCCCTGAAAAAATTTACCAACGAATAAAGCTGTAGCGCTTTTCGCGAAGTAAAATATAAAGAACCCCACCACGACGGAAATGTTCAGGCCTATGAGCACTGTTTTTCGTCCGTAGCTTTGGAAAATGAAAGGGATGAAGCAATATCCAACTGTGCCGGCAAAACCGAGACTTGCAGCTGTGAATAATAAAGCAAACATAAAACAATATGCATCTTCGAATAAAATAACTATAGGTACTCTGTAAGAATACCTACTAATATCAATCGAGTTTAGAAACAACTTTAATTAATTATATGTAAGTTAAATATGTCTGGGTAGGTGTTAATGCTAAATGTAATTTTTTGTAAAAAAAACAGATATAAATAATCTTATCAATAATTAATGTTTATTAGCTTAAAATATGTACATTTAATAATAATGCAAAACGGAGGGCATTAACCTGAATATGATAACAAATGCTCGTATAGTAAAAGTAAGTAGTTTCAATGAGGTAGAAATTACTTTAAAAAAATATAATTATTTTTATCCTACGCGTCATAGACTGCTATGAATAATTTTGATTAAGTAGGTACATACCTGTAAAAATGTTTTTTGCATATTCAACATTATATAAAAAAAACATAACATAAAAATGTACTTACATATCCAGGAAGCATCTTCAGCAGAAACCCTTATATCAGTAGAATTGGGAGACAATATAGCAGGATTGAGAACTGAAGAAAAGCTCAACATGAAGCCTATTCCGAAGGAATGTAGACAGTCCCCTAGAGCTACTAAAACCTGAAATAGTTTTGTGTTTGAAGTTAATTTAAAACTAGATGTGTATCCTTGTTTTACCCGCCTTGCTCCACTCTTATTGGTCTTATCGTGATGATATATACCTAGCTTTCCTCGATAAATGGACTATCTAACAGAGAAACAATTTTTAAAATCGGACTTTCCTAGTTTCATGGATTAGCTCGTTCTAACTATTCAGCTATATGATGAATTAATGTTTAAAGATTCTACAGTATATCTATCACTTTGGTTTAGTCAAAAGGTAGTATTCCGTATTTGAATATCTGTCTAGAATTGAAATAGGAAATAGTATCTAATAATATACACCTTTAGATATTGAAAACTCCGTGAGAAATTCAATGATTTATTACTTAGTAAACTAATAAAATAAGTTTTAGGAAATTTAAGAGTTGTTCCGTTAGGTTTATCTCCTAGCAGACCAACGTTTTTCGGATCAGCAAATCTATACTAATATTATGAAGCTGAAGAGTTTGTTTGTTTGAACGCGCTAATGTCAGGAAATACTGGTCCGATTTGAAAAAATATTTCGGTGTTAGATAGCCCATTTATCGAGGGAGGAGGCTATATAACAGGAGCGGAGCAATGCGGGTGAAACTGCGGAGCACAGCTAGTACCTAAGTTATAAAAGTACAAAAATAATAAATACCTGTCTCCAAAAATAAATATCACTGTGACAACTCATTTCAGCAGGTTTCCGCACATTATCGTGCTATGGGTCTTGAATATTGAATAATTACAAATGTATTAAAACACCAAAAAACAGTAATTACATTATCTGCTTACCACCATTCTGTTGAAAAATCGATTAATTAAATTATTTCCATCGCATTATCCATACTTAATATTATAAATGCGAAAGTAACTCTGTCTGTCTGTCTGTCTGTTACTCAATCACGCTTTAACTACTGAACCAATTTGCATGAAATTTGGTATAGAGATATTTCGATACCCGAGAAAGGACATAGGCTACTTCTTATCGCGGGATATAGGATAGGTTTTATCCCGGAAATCCCACGGGAACGGGAACTATGCGGGTTTTTCTTTGACTGCGCGGGCGAAGCAGCGGGCGGAAAGCTAGTACATTTATATATTTCTTGATAGCAAGTATGAACGAAATGTTTTCAGGGGCGTACCTACCTACCAATGGGGAAAATGACGTCATAAAATGGGGCCCTCAGTCTATGGAGCCCCCCTAACGTGTGTGTCTTATATAATATGTATAATTAATATGTGATTGCTGTGGAATTTCTGAAAAAACTCTCATAGCTCCCTTATGAACCTCCATAGCAAATTTTAACTTTCTATTTCATGTTTCCAGCATTAAAAATGACGAAATTGCAACCCTATACTAGCAGTTTTCAAATTTAATTTGTGAAATTACAATTTTTTTCCAAACAATTTAAATCTAAAATGTAGGTGGAATAAAAATTATCTATATTTCTTCTTTCTAATTAATAACTATAGTTAGCTCATTGAAAATATTTTATTGAATAAAATTTTCTGCATTCCCAAGGTTCAAATGAATAGTTTTAAACTTAGCTTGTAAATGAAACACATACATTATCATCAAATTTATATTTTATTTTCTCTCTCAATGTCAATGATACAAACGTTATGAGATACTGACATAAATAAAATACACAACTACTAACACATTTTGATACTTTATTAAATTAACTAAAACTAATAATAATTGTTATGACAAAATTCGCTAGATCACATAACTACAGCCGATTTAAAATCACATTTTTACAATAAATGCAAGCAACATTATATATAGATATCATCGTACATCGTTTCAGAACAAAAAACAAAATTGTCTACTTAAAACTAAAGTTTAACACTAAATTCTAATAATACTCTCATTTAATAATACCTATATTAAATAATTGAATAATCATATAATATTATAATCACTTTGTTCAATGTCATGATATTGTGCAAATAACAAATAAATAAATAAAAAAGCTCTAAATTTTAGAACTCGAAGGATCTCGAAGATTTTATTAATTTTCTTTATTAATGTGAGTATCATTTACAAATTTAATTGAGTCAAAACGGTTTATTGTTCATATTATTTAATCCAACGTCTTGTAAACGCCTTATAAATCTGAGTCCAATAAAGTAAAAATATGTTCACGTCATACAGAATAAAAATACAATAATTGATATGTCAATAGTCACAATAAAAATATACTAGTTTTTATTTCGGTAAAAATGTGATTTCAAACCAGCCACGTATACAAATGTTATGTATACAAATATTGCTTTAATTACAAACCAACAAACCTAAAAGCATAATAATCTAATATTCCGTCCAAATGAAAATTTTATATTTTGTGCCAATTTTTACTTAAAAAATTAAGTGTAAAATAAAACTTCAAATATTCCATTACCATGATTTCACAATTCAACCAAAAGTATAACCAAACTATTAATACTCGATCATTACATTATTTTTGATTAAAAAAATATATCAAATATATTGACTATTTGGTTGCGCTATACAATAATACAGAGCAAAATGAACCTACAGTCTATATACATAAGAGTTTCATTCACAGCACGTTGAAGAACTGGTATATTACAAACTCCTTTGACACCAAGTTTGTACTGTTTGGATCCAATAGAATTTGACCCCTGGCCCTACCGTTTGTTAATCGACTCGAAAACAATTCGAGGTGTCCATTCGAAATGTGATACTGAGCAATTGTGAAAGCTAAAGCGTAACTTTGCTATCGTCATTACATGACTATGTTCTTTAAATTTACGTTAATTTAATGATGCTATTAATTGATTACTAATACACCAAAAATAGTCACATGCTATAACAAATTTCTCTCAACATTAAAAGTGAAGACATTTCGATACTAATTGGAAGATTTCTATAGTCACGTCGATCTCGATACGAACTCACTATGGAACAACTATTGACAATGGTAGGGATGTTTTTGTTCACCGCTGTCTGGGGTCTGAAGTACCGTTTAGACTCCGTAGTTCTGTGTACGGCCTTCGGGAGAGGAGTTTCAGATCCTCTCCACTCACCAGAGGAGTGTAGTCTTTGCGTCTTTTGTAGACTAGTAATCTGTAAATATAGATAAAAAATAAATTTAAATTTTAGTGAATAACAAAAAAAACAATTATTTGTAATGAGGCATCATTAAAGTTAAATTGAGAAATTAATTAAGGTAGAGTTAATAAGTTTTTTTTAATGTGAAAAATGACGATTTTACTGTTTTCAACAATGATCGTAGGTTTTTAGGGTAAAGTATATTATTTCATTCATCAGTCTAATTAATTGTCCTAATAATATTATAAACGTGATTTGTGAGAATGCATGGACGTTGTTTTTTCTTACACAAAAAACGGCATCTAAGCTTCTGTGTGATATTTGGTAGAGATAGTTTAGCACATATTTTACTGAGTGAATCCGCGGGCTACAACTAGTCAAACAAATAATATACAGTTTCTGATACAGTTTTGTTTATTCAAACATCTGCCAGACATATGACATTGTTTACCAGTCAACACTTAAGAAACACATCATGATGTTTGCAAAGGCTTGAGTTTATCATTCAAATTTTATCTTGAAATGTATAATTATTAATTTTGTTTACGATTTCAACGTTTTCAGTAGATATGTAATTAGAAAGGTACGGAAAATTTTGATTTTATAACTTTTTTTAAATATAAATTAAGAATATACATACTTATTTTTATTAATATATCACTTTTCAGACATTAAGAGTTTTATTTTATGTAAAAAAGTAACCACATTCCAGACTTATAGTTTTTTTTATTTTTTATTTTATGTTGTATTCTGTACATAGATAGTTTTTATAATCGACTCGTAATCATAGTAAGTATTAACCTTTATTAACAAAAATAAACATCAAAGAAATAATTTTCTTTTAATCCATAAGTTTAAAATAAAATATCTAGTTTTAAAAAGACAGAAATTTTGTAGGGAGATTCTCGTTAACCACTTATGTTTTTGTGAAGTATGGACTTTTCCTGATTTCATTATTCAGTTTGCATGTAGCAGGTAGGTACATCAGGTAAATCCTTGTGACGACGTTTTCACGATTTTACGAACAAAATATTTATTCTACGAATTATATGCTTGTAATCCTTATCATATAGATAATAGTATCTACTAAGTAATATGAGGAAAAAGTTTGTCTGTCTGTAAGTTACGTTTTTAAGCCTGAAATACTAGATGGTTTTTTATGAATAATGATAATAAGATAGAATCTTGGAAAATTGTGTAGTTACTATTCTTAAAAAAATGGTTTTTCTTACACAAAAACGGCATCTAAGATTCTGTGTGACATTTGGTAGAGATAGTTAAGCACATATTTTACTGAGTGAATCCGCGGGCTACAACTAGTAAATAAATAAATAAATAAATAAATAATAAATAAATATTATAGGACATTATTACACAAATCGACCTAGTCCCACAGTAAGCTCAATTAAGGCTTGTGTTGTGGGTACTAGGCGACGATAAATATAATATTTAATAAATACATATATAGATAATAACACCCAGACCCAAGAACAAATAATTGAGTTCATCACACAAATATTTGCCCTGACCGGGGATCGAACCCGGGACCGTCGGCTCAGTAGGCAGTTACTTTACCACTGCGCCAACCGCGTCGTCAAACAAATAATATACAGTTTTTGATACAGTTTTGTTTATTCAAACATCTGCCAGACATATGACATTGTTTACCAGTCAACACTTAAGAAACACATCATGATGTTTGCAAAGGCTTGAGTTTATCATTCAAATTTTATCTTGAAATGTATAATTATTAATTTTGTTTACGATTTCAACGTTTTCAGTAGATATGTAATTAGAAAGGTACGGAAAGTTTTGATTTTATAACTTTTTTTAAATATAAATTAAGAATATACATACTTATTTTTATTAATATATCACTTTTCAGACATTAAGAGTTTTATTTTATGTAAAAAAGTAACCACATTCCAGACTTATAGTTTTTTTTATTTTTTATTTTATGTTGTATTCTGTACATAGATAGTTTTTATAATCGACTCGTAATCATAGTAAGTATTAACCTTTATTAACAAAAATAAACATCAAAGAAATAATTTTCTTTTAATCCATAAGTTTAAAATAAAATATCTAGTTTTAAAAAGACAGAAATTTTGAAGGGAGATTCTCGTTAACCACTTATGTTTTTGTGAAGTATGGACTTTTCCTGATTTCATTATTCAGTTTGCATGTAGCAGGTAGGTACATCAGGTAAATCCTTGTGACGACGTTTTCACGATTTTACGAACAAAATATTTATTCTACGAATTATATGCTTGTAATCCTTATCATATAGATAATAGTATCTACTAAGTAATATGAGGAAAAAGTTTGTCTGTCTGTAAGTTACGTTTTTAAGCCTGAAATACTAGATGGTTTTTTATGAATAATGATAATAAGATAGAATCTTGGAAAATTGTGTAGTTACTATTCTTAAAAAAATGGTTTTTCTTACACAAAAACGGCATCTAAGATTCTGTGTGACATTTGGTAGAGATAGTTAAGCACATATTTTACTGAGTGAATCCGCGCGCTACAACTAGTAAATAAATAAATAAATAAATAAATAATAAATAAATATTATAGGACATTATTACACAAATCGACCTAGTCCCACAGTAAGCTCAATTAAGGCTTGTGTTGTGGGTACTAGGCGACGATAAATATAATATTTAATAAATACATATATAGATAATAACACCCAGACCCAAGAACAAATAATTGAGTTCATCACACAAATATTTGCCCTGACCGGGGATCGAACCCGGGACCGTCGGCTCAGTAGGCAGTTACTTTACCACTGCGCCAACCGCGTCGTCAAACAAATAATATACAGTTTTTGATACAGTTTTGTTTATTCAAACATCTGCCAGACATATGACATTGTTTACCAGTCAACACTTAAGAAACACATCATGATGTTTGCAAAGGCTTGAGTTTATCATTCAAATTTTATCTTGAAATGTATAATTATTAATTTTGTTTACGATTTCAACGTTTTCAGTAGATATGTAATTAGAAAGGTACGGAAAATTTTGATTTTATAACTTTTTTTAAATATAAATTAAGAATATACATACTTATTTTTATTAATATATCACTTTTCAGACATTAAGAGTTTTATTTTATGTAAAAAAGTAACCACATTCCAGACTTATAGTATTTTTTATTTTTTATTTTATGTTGTATTCTGTACATAGATAGTTTTTATAATCGACTCGTAATCATAGTAAGTATTAACCTTTATTAACAAAAATAAACATCAAAGAAATAATTTTCTTTTAATCCATAAGTTTAAAATAAAATATCTAATTTTAAAAAGACAGAAATTTTGTAGGGAGATTCTCGTTAACAACTTATGTTTTTGTAACGTATGGACTTTTCCTGATTTCATTATTCAGTTTGCATGTAGCCGGTACATGCAAACTGAATAAATCCTTGTGACGACGTTTTCACGATTTTACGAACAAAATATTTATTCTACTAATTATATGCTTGTAATCCTTACTTATCATATAGATACTAATAGTAGGTACCTACTAAGTAATATGATGAAAAAGTTTGTCTGTCTGTAAGTTACGTTTTTAAGCCTGAAATACTTGATGGTTTTTGATGAATAATGATAATAAGATAGAATCTTGGAAAATTGTGAAGTTACTATTCTTTAAA
Organism: Colias philodice; assembly: GCF_061535455.1. Classification (NCBI taxonomy): domain Eukaryota; kingdom Metazoa; phylum Arthropoda; class Insecta; order Lepidoptera; family Pieridae; genus Colias; species Colias philodice. Next base: position 5,844,925 of record NC_143109.1, on the reverse strand, counting down.
AAATTGTGTGCGTGTACTAGTGTACACACGTAAGAAGTGAAACTTCTTTATGACCTTGTTTTTCAAAAAATAATTTACTATATGCAACTTTACATAAATACGTCGAATCACGCGTGGTAGGGATAAAAGATCGCAACGAAAAAATGTTACACTAAATTTTTTTCCAACCCCGATAAAGAAGTTTCACTTCAAAAGTTTAATCTTGCGATAATTTTGAACGAAGTCGTGGTCATAAATTGAATTGTAGTTTATTATTTACTGATTCTTACCTACATTACTGCGAATCATATGCAATTAGGTAATACGGGTACTAAATGCAAAGTTCAATTCTTCGTAATTCTATTTTAAGGACTAATCTGTACCCAGTATAGTAAATATAGGATGTTCATTATTATTTGATTTCCATAACCATTAAATAAAATATTTGCATGTGTATCAATGAATATAAGAAAGGTGACAAAATACCTATCTATGAGATTATATTTAAATTTTAATTTATAAAAATGTTGATAGGGATAAAATACTATCGCACTTCCAATTAATATTAAGGTAAAATTTTAAAAGTTAGTACAATGATATTTTATAGAAAAGCTCTTTTTGTTTATCTCCCTTCATTAAAAAAAAAGTTAAGTAAAATCAAATTGTCATTACATCTTAAAAGAAAGCATTATAGTCCAAATATTTTAAGATTTTCATCATCCTAAATAAATTAAATAAAAAATATACTTAAATAAAAGGAGCACGCTGTATACACGAGTGATAAAATGAAATCGGAAAGAGGCGCTTGCGCATTCGTAATCACAAGATTGCATCTCGCTTGTCAGTTAGCCTTCGACCGTCCTGCAGTCAACACTGCTGTGTGCACTGGTATGTATTTATTTTATTTTCAAATAATAATAAGAAATGTAAAAAGTAATGTTATCTGTTATCATCCATAAAATTGCAAATTTTAACAAAGATTGGAAAGATGGGTTCAAAAATTGTTTCTCTTCTTTAAAAATTTCATATTTATAAATAAGTTCTTTAGTATTTTTTATAATTTTGAACAATTTAGATTTTAGATGATACCTGCTTTTGCTTTTAATGATTATAAAACTAATTTTAATTAAACACGGTTTTGATTAATCAATTGAATTGCAACTGAGTCAATTTAATCAATCATGTAATTTTAAAATTTTCATCAAAATTTGGATTTTTTATGAATATAGTTTATTTATTTAACATCAATTCTTTGAACGGAGTTGAAATTTTCTTTAAAAATTCTTTTGCGTCATTGTTAAAATAATATTTAAACAATTAAACAAACAAAACATTCAGAATGTAGATAAACTATTGTAAACAACCTTCAAATAGATTGTTATCTCAAGTGCATATAATTAAAGGATTTTAAAGGGATTACTAATTATAATACTATTTTATGTGTTTATGTTGGTTTATATGCAGTTTATGAATTATGATGTAATCCGTACTAACAGATATACATAAATGTCTGCCTGTAACATTTTCACGAATAAGACACAGTATCGAACTGGATGAAATTTCGAATGAAAATAGTTGATGATCTAGGGTTAAGCAGAAGTTTCTACGAAATAGGGGATTATACTTTTGTATAGATACAGTTTTAGTACACAGCTTTTCGAAACGGCTAGTAATAGATACCTAATTACATGGAAAAGAATATTTTTACAATAATTGTATCAAACTAGGTTCAACTTATGATCGCTCGGTTCTAGGAAATAAATTCTATTATGGTTCGATTGTAAAATATAATCTTAATCTGTGATAAATTTCACGAAATTTCTATTTATCCGCACTTGCTTGTTTGAGTGAGTAACATCCATACATCCAAATATCTATACACAACTAGTTACTAGCAAACTTAAGTACCCGTCCGACTAGGGCCCTTCCGGCCTCCTCCACTCAAGCGACAGCCCTTAGCCGAGGTTCGACATCCCCGTCAAAGCGGGACACCCTTGCGCATGTCGCTACCAGGGTGAACCTTCAGTTCACCCACGCGTCCGCGTTAAAATGTAGAAGCCGTTCTGGCCACACAAAAAAAAAAACTTAAGTAATTTAGTACGAACAAAAAAAAAATGAATTTCGTACTCTCTTTATCTATTATTTTTCATTTTTTTTTAAATTTATATTTTAACTTTGAATTTTATCCCGCTTTTATTAAGTATGTATTTAAATAAATTTTAATTTATAATTACTTTTTTCAGAACACCTACATCGCGCAGTCACAACTCGTATCGACCGTAATTATTTTTTAACAAAAACTTATTTAAAAATTTTGATAACAATTATTTTTATCACCTATCTAATTGTATTTTGCATTATCTTTGTTTCGCAGTTTTATTGAACATTAATTACGATTTTTTTAATTGTACTAAGAAAGTAGCAAAACCGGAAACCCTAACCCTTTTATTTATTTTAAATAAATGTTCTAACAGCTTTGTGTTTTATTTCAAGTTAAATCTACTGACTCTTACAAGTAAATAAGCTTAAAACTAGATGAAATTCAACGCATCTTAATCCTGCCAACTGTTATACTGAATCGATTTGGGGGCGTCCATAAATTATTAAAAATTTGAACACAAAATCACCACACGTATTATTCTCTGGTGCGTAGTAGATACAAAAAATGTTAACTATAAAAAAGAGAACTACATACACAATACATAAAAGCAAAGGCTTTGTTGCATATCCGCTATTTAAATCGTTTGAAACAAACGTACATAATATGTATCTACCTGCAAATGTACATATAAATGTATGTATGTATGAAAATCTGTACCGACAATAGGATGTCTACAATCAGCTGTCCTTGTGAAGGTACGTTATATCTAATTATCATCTCTCTGTGTAACGCTTTGGCAAACTAAGGCATTTTATAACATTGCGACTTTAAATCGCAAATTGAACTATGCATTTGCATGTGCAAACAGAAAGAACAACTACAAATTTACATCTTATAATATATAAAAATGAATCGCAAAATGTGTTGGTAAGCGCATAACTCGAGAACAGCTGAACCGATTTCTTTTTTTTATAACATTCGTTGAAGAACGAGGATGGTTCTTATGGAGAGAAAACGTAAACATGTACCACGGGCGAAGCCGTTAAATATAGTATATAAAGGATGATCGATATTCGACCTCTAAAATATGTAGGTATATAAAATAGAGATGAAAAAGGTGATCTTAATTCGACCTTTTCACTCTAACGACTCTCAAGTTCGTTCCACTGCAATGCACGTACCGCGATGAAACATACATTCGACAAATATGCTAATAATATGAAAACAATGATATAATATGCATCATCAAGATAAACAATAGAAACACTTAGAATACGATTTCACGCTGAAAACACAAAATCGATTATAATGAGATTTGTCATGCATTTGGTTAAATAGCTCAGGTCAAGTTTGAGCTATTTTTCAACACCTATGTAAGTGAATTTATTTGTATGAAGAACGACTATCAAACAATTATGTGATGTACATGTTTATATTTTTAATTTTTATTGTTTAAAACATCATTTCACCTTCAACATTTATCTTTGTAGTATTAATACGAGAGTTATAAAAAATGAAATACTTGCTATTGGTGTTTCTAAGTTTTTTGCGACTAAAAGTCGTTGTATATGAAAGTGCCTAAGAGCTATTACGCACTGTCGACCAGTCGCTGGCGACTCAGTCGCCGGCGACTGTGACTTACTATAGTTTAAATAGGGGCTTGCGCACTTAGTCGTCAGTCGTCCAGGAGTAAGTCCGCCGGCGACTCAGTCGCCGGCGACTGGTCGACAGTGCGTAATAGCTCTAAGTGTACCTATGCACTAATCACAATCACAATGGGATTTAGCACGTAGATACAAATCAGTGCTTGTGTAAGTACTATGTTGACATGTAACTGACTTATGTACCTAGGTACTTATGGTAAATAATATTTTATTTAAATACATTGCCACAGAAAAACATTTCTTAAAAATGTCACTTTATTTGAGCGTGATTCGTGTTGTAATATATTAACCTAATGCTAGCTCGTCTATCTGAATACAAAATTTCATCAATATTAGTCCATGACTTGAGAAAACAGTCAGGAACGTAATGGGTGGTTAGTGTAGACTGTAGAGTATAGTGTAGGTTCGATTTAAAATTATACTGTGTCATTAATTATTTTCTAGGTTTTATTTCCACGAGCATCCAATTATTTGTTAAATGAAGATTTGTATGTATGAGGTGGTATGTATGGAAAGTAAAAACGTAAGTATGTTTGTCAGTTTCCTAGTACCCTAGACACAGATTCCTCTTAGTTAAGGACTAGATAAAATATCCTTATATGAACGTCTAGAATTGATCAGATCAATATAAATAACCCATTGAGCCCCGAACGGCCCGATCGGTCCACGACACAATAGATTTTCTATTGTGGCTGTGATTCCGGGGCCTGAGTTATTACGAGTATGTTACGAGTGAAGAATTATGATATTGAATTCTTAGACAAAGATATGTTGAAATAAAGATAATAAGTTCCCCGAAATTAAGTATTTTGTTATATTCTTACATATAATTTTGCAGTTACGTTTTAAATAATGGTACCTACTCAATAGATAATTAAACTTGTATTGAACCTTTTTTTCCATTTTAATCGAAAACAAAGGTTTTGTAAACAGGCTCTATGGTAACAAGGCCAAGTGATTGGAGCCGATTTTAATATGTGTTGCAAGTGAAATGTAATTGTTTGCATAATTATATATCGATTCAATTTCTGATTGAGTTTTTATCTCAGTGAGGTAGTATTTCTAAAGAGTTAGAAGATACAGTTTAGATTGAGTTTATTTTTCTTAAATTGAAATTAAATTAGACAATATTATGCGAAAAGCATGTAATATATCTATGTATATAAACTAACAATCTTGACATACTCTTAACAACGTTGTTTTAATAATAATTAATAAATGTACATAATATGTGATTTGAGTCCTTTCTCTCCCTAATAATCCTGGCAATAAAATAATAAATAAGAACGCGATAATTATATTGCATAATTCTTTTTTACTTTCACTCTTAAATTTTTGACGTGACAACGTCTTATAATTCGATAGAGCCGGCTGCACGCACGAAAAAACATGACTCATGCGGCGTTACCTCGCTCTGAGGCGTTCCGTTAGGTTTGAAGTGCAAGCGAGAGCGCGGAACGAGCGACAAAGAAGCACAATCGGACGTTGTCACGTTCAACTATCGTCTATAAACCGACTTTACAGACAACCAATTTTTTTTAAATAGCTGCAATATACAATTTAGTGATAAGTGCCTATTATCAATACATTATGAATTACATATACAGTTGTTATACAGTTGTATGTATAATTTATAGTGTAGAGAAGATAAACACTAAAGGCATTTTTTATATATCTTGAATGGTCGTGTGTTTCATCACGAAACGTGCACTGAGAGGCAGATGAGAGTGGTTGCAATGAAAAGGACTAATTTCGAACACACATTACTATTTTTAGTAGGTAAAAATCTACCAAACGAATCCTAGTTCCTATTGTATTCAGTACGTACATTTATTACTACGTGTCTGTCTATTACGTAAGACATTTGTAACTGATTGATGATGTTTAAGACACTACAAGGTGAAGCAAACTGAACAAGTATATAACAATGCATTTCTGGTTCGTTTATACAGGATGAAGGGCAAATCTGACTTATGTGTCTATAAATATAAAATTCTTGTGACACAATGCTCCGAAACGGCTGCGCCGGTTCTTATGAAATTTTGTGTGCCTATTGGGTAGATCTGAGAATCGGCCAACATCTAATTTTCATACCCCTAAGCGATAAGAGTAAGGTAAAACAACGTTTACCGGGACAGCTAGTATGAAACTATAAATATAAAATTATCGTGGCATTGTCACTTAAAAAAAAAAAAAAATTGTCACTCAAGTCCTTCCGAAATGGGATTTTTATTTAATTTTATGACAGAGAATAGATATCCTACTAATATTATAAATGCGAAAGTTTGTGAGGATGTGTGTGTGTGTGTGTTTGTAACTCCTTCACGCAAATACTACTGAACCGATTACAATGAAATTTAGCACACATATAGAGGGTAACTTGGATTAACACATAGGATAGGTTTTATCCCGGAAATCCCTCGGGAACGGGACCTATGCGGGTTATCCTTTGAAAACGCGGGCGGAAATCTAGTAATTTACTATATTCCAAAGTTTTAAGGTTATTCTAGCAAATCAACGTTTGTCGGGTCGGCTAGTATAATAAGCTAAAATATACTCAACATAGAATTTTAGCATAGTCTATTTAATCTATAGCTGATATATTGATATAAATCTTTAGCTGACGAGTTTGTTTGTTTGTTTGAACGCGCTAATCTTAAGAACTACTGGTCCGATTTGAAAATTATTTCGGTGTTGGATAGCCCATTTATCGAGGAAGGCTATATATCATCGCGCTAAGACCAACAGTAGCGGAGCCTTGCGGTTGACACCGCGGAGCGCAGCTAGTGGAAAATAAATCTCGTGAAGCTTGTTTGAATGGATGTAAATATTATGAACTTAGTTATGTGTTTACGAAAATAAATGAATTTAATTATTATGTGGCGTTTTATTTTACCCTTAATATATTATAATGTGATTACCAGCCCTATGTAACATATTATAAAGACTTTTACTGTAATGGCGAATGATATCAGAACCTACAAACTTTCCTACAAAATTTCCGTACTATAATTTATGTTTTAACAATAGAAGATTTAAAATGGCACGTGGAAATCATGGCATGAATGAATGAATGACCAATCATAGTTCCAATTATGTATTAAAGTTTCCACAGGTTAAAAATATCACAGTACGTAGACTAAATAATATAGGAAACGGATGTGTCCGTAAATTGAATGCACTCATATATCTTGAGTCATTTTCATTCTGTAATCTTCAGTTATATAAGTTAAAGGTATGCGTACACTAGGTGTTAGGGTATATGCACGTATGACGTCATAATTTTTTTTGTTTGTTTGTGGAGTTTATATTTTTTATTACGTGAATGTTGTTAAGAATATAGGTATGTATTGTTCTCGTAAATACAATTTATTAGACCAATAGGGAAAACAGTAAAATCGCGAACAAATACACGTATCTAAAATGTTTTATTATAATTATATCACATAAAATATAAGTACAAATATTATTCATTTAAATGAAATAAATTACGCAATTGTACTATTTGTTTTATTACATAAAGATTACGTTTAATTGCACTGTAAGATAAATGCTAATTCACATAATTGAGATTAACTTAAAGTAATGGAAAACAACAAAAACTTACAACTATTAAAATACTTCTCACTATAATTTATTTTTTAATATAAACTAATAGGATTCTTGAACAAACACATAATCAAATAGTAGTATTATTATTAAATTTACTATTTAATAAAATATGATATTTTTTAATATTTAAATATGCTTAATATTAATATATAAAATATGCTTAATAATATTAATTAAAAAATATGTATAATCGATAAACTTAAACAAAATAATAAATGGAAAGATCTTACTTTAATGTGCCTCAATTTGAAGATATTAATATCCAAAAACCAAGTATATCTGAAACAAAGAAAACACAATAAATTAATAATTATGTATTGCAATATATGTATAAAAACACTGACATAAAATTAATCTTGGGAAAGCAAAATTAAAGTTTTAATATGGGTTACCCTCAAAATTAGAAATTACACATTGAGCGAAACTGTTTTCGGCTTTTGAGCGTAATCTATAAATTTCCATGAAAATCTATACTTAATATTATTAAACTGAAGAGTTTGTTTGTTTGAACACGTTAATCTCAGGAACTACTGGTCCGATTTGAAAAATTCTTTCGGTGTTAGATAGCCCATTTATCGAGGTATATATCATTACTAGGTATATACTAGGCTATATATCATTACGCTAACACCAACAGGAGTGGAGCCACGCGGGTGAAACCGCGAAGCGCAGCTAGTTATCTATATTCTGACCATGATAAATATAACAATAATATTACGATACTTACTCACTATAAATATAGAGCAAGTTAAAAGAGAAATACGACACTCAGCAAGTACAGCCAGCAACGCAGTGAGCACGCTGCCAGACCCCACCGCGGCGGGTAGCACCATACTTATATGAACCAGATATAAAGGAATACTTCACTCACCTCACCTTAACACCCCTGCAGCTAGCGAAGCCAGTTCAGCCAGCACAATCACCACTAAAATAGAAAACTAATGCTATATAAAACTATTAGAACAAAAGCAATACGTCACTCACCTCACCCTAACGCCCCGGCAGCTAGTGAAGCAAGTACAGCCAGCAGCGCAGTGAGCACGCTGCCGGAGCCCACCGCAGCGGGCAGCACGCCGCTCGCGCCGAACGCGTCCGCTGCGTACAACGTATCTGCAACCGCGCGCCCGTCAGTGGGGTCGCGCGACTGGGTTTTATCTAGCCTAAGTTATGCTACTGGTTTGTGAACCTAGCTTAGTATTTTGTCTACTGAATAACCTAGCGTTTTATTTTGTGTACTAAATAATCTACTTTAAGTTGTGGTACTCGTATGTGAAAGGGTTTGATCTAGCCTAAGTTGTGCTACTGGTTTTTGTAAGAACCTAATATTTTGTCAACTAAATAGCTTTGTTTAAGTTGTGCTACTCGTATTTGTAACGGTTTGATCTAACCTAAGTTGTGCTACTGGTTTGTGAACCTAGCTTAGTATTTTGTTTACTAAATAACCTAGCTCACTATATTGCTACTTGTGATACGGGCTTACTGGCTGGCATTATTTTTGCTACTTTGTACTAGGATTCTGCTACTGGCTTGTCGGCTATTACGAATCAATATCACTAGCCTTGTGCTAATATTTTTATACTAATTTATCCAATACTGGCTTTGTATGGCCTAGCCTTTATAGTTATGTGATTTTTATGTTACAGTAATTTTTAACCAGCCAGTTTTTATTCCAGCAATTCATAATATTACCCTACTAGCTTTATATTATTTATTTAACAACACTGACATTGGTTTTACTAACTATATTATAACGCTATCTACCTACTGACTTTGTGACTTTTACCCTACTCAATTAGGGTTTGGTTTACTTTTGTTTTTAATTCTTTTGTATCGATGTCTATACTACATCTGTTGTTTTTTTTATTATTTGCAGTTTTTAAATAAAAAAGATAGCTTTTTACTGACCTTGCTTATGTGACCCTACCCTACTTGCTTATGGGACAAAGCTTTTTATCCTAGCCTAATAAGCACTTTTAACTTTGAAATTGGACACGATTTTGATAATATATTTGCTTACTGGCTCAGTAGGATTTGCTCTATAGCTATTTCTTTAATAAATATCTACAAAAGTTTCTAGGAATATTAATTTGAAAATTTACTAACATTTACATCAGATAAATCAATCATAATAAATTATCCATCATTTCTTATTCAAATTTAATCTATAATTAAAACTAAAATTTAAAATATTTTTTATAATAACTAACACCATCAAAAGCAAACTATAGAAGAAGATACCATCGACCATCAGGCAATAATTTTCGTGCAGAAATTAAAATAAATAATATTAAGCTAGAGAACCCATTAGTCGCACTAATCCCACTGATTTTCATGCAAAGAAATTTTAAAAATACATACATTTATAATAAGTGCAATTTATTTCATATAATATAATATGAAATTTTGTGCGCATCAAAACATATTTTTTTATGAAATCGTTAAAATAACAATTTTCTGTGTTTATTTTTTATTTTCTCCAACATTGATAGATTGCACTTATTATAAAGAAAAATAAAATACACCAAATAGAAGAAGTAATAGAACATAAGTAAAATTCCTACAATAATAAAGAAATACTCATTATAAAATTATACATCAGTAATTAAGGAAAAATTAACAATTTAGAAATAAGCATGATACGTTCTATTATATAAAAAATAAATAGTTTACAAATTTTTATACAGTACAATACAAAGATAGGGAAAATATAAAGTAAAAAAAAATGTTATGAAAGTAAATAAAGATGCATTATGATTATAAATAAAGACACAATATAAGTAGTGTGTATTTAAAAAAAAATGTGCCGTAATACCTATAACGATAATCCGCGCCAATAAAGAATCAAATCAAAATGGCGATACATATCTTGCGTGTGAGCGAGATAGCACTTAAAATATTATGTGCAAGTGAGATAAACGTCTCTTTATTTTATATAACACAATACATATAATGTTATGTACATTCTTTTATTCATTTTTAAAGTCAGAATGAGATTTGGTATTTTATTATGTCCGTCTCATTTTCTTTTCATTTCTTATAGATTTTGACACTTCTCCGTTCACTTGTCAAATACACATCATTTACTGGCACGAATTACATTCCTTCCTAGGCACAAATTATTAAAAAAAATATGCAAATACACGATTTTTAACTACTTGTGATCTACAAAATATTATGTGCGATATTTTTATGACAAATGACATACCTAATTGACCGACTTCCATGGAGAATGAAGTTGATGTAAAAAAAAACAGATAATAAGCTTGTGCTAATCATATTATAATAAATGGATTGATTAAATAAATATGATAAAATTTAGCACAGCGTTTTTATTTATCATCTCATTAAAATATGAAAAGATGGCTTAAAATGATCTATTTTAACTCTAAAAGAGCTTGCTTGCTCTTAAAAAAAATCCTACTTTTATAAATCTTAATTGAATATTAATATAATTGTATGTAATAATGTTGTTTAATGTATTAAAATAAATAAATTATTATTAAAGTATAGAAGTCCAGTACATAGAGAACCACCACCATAGTATAAAACCATACTCCGTAAGTTAAGGTTTATTTTAAAATGGCGTACACTTTGACCTGATTTGAATAGATATTTCGAACAACAAGCACATCATAAAGAAAACGGCATGTTTATAACCAAAAAAAAAATAAGTTGAAAAACTTATTTTTTTTAACAAACATATATTACAACCGAGAGAAGAATCCCCCTATATTTATTCTTAAGCATTCTTTATCAATCAAAATTTACCCCACAACTCAGGCTCAAAGTATACGCCATACCACCCCCTATATAAAATAAATAAATACAATATATATAAATATAATATTTACCTCCATATCGATTTAGCAGTGCCATAACAACCCCATTGGTCCAGCCAAAACCGGTCTGTAGCACGTATTCACCCCCACCCCCGTAGCCGCCGAAAATCGTTGCGTCGTACTGGAAAATGATATTAAATTAATATGAATGAAAAACATAACAAAATACATTTTGGAACCTTATTTTAGTAGGAATTCGAAACGGCAGTGTTTTTTAAGCTATGGCATAGCTTCTATCGCGGGCCTTGAGCACGGGGACCGAATCCAGAAATTCCGTAACGAAAAACCTCACGCTTCCCACTCCGACGGGCGCGGAGGTGTGGCTTGAAGGCATAGCATGCAATAGCTTTACCGCGGCAGTCCCCGAGTGCCACACGTCTTTTTTTTACAAATAATGTATTCTTCGAATCCCGAATTATTTGTTTGTTATTTCATGTATGAATTAAATTTTTCTTGTAACTTGTAAATAGCTGACATGGTTCCTAACAACAGATATTCATATATTTCATAGTTGTAGACTTGCTACCTACATCTAATTCAAAACCCCACTTTTTAACATAGCAGTGCATAGAAATCTGGTTTAAATGAGCTATTATTAAAAAAAAAATCACTTTTCCAACTTATCTCGTTAGTTTTCTACTTTCACATCTTAAAATTCGCCGACATTAGCTATCATTACTAAAAAATCTTCACCTTTTCAAGCATAGTGATTTTCTGCATCCAGACCATTTTTAACTGTCCTCTTATTATAAATTTATAAAGAATAGAAAAAATTCGATCACGAGACGGGACTCGAACCCGCATGTCATCCATCTACCGCTACTATAGAGTCTTATCTCTTCAAACATAGCATTAACATTACTAGATCTCAAAATCAAACTGTTCCCGCTAAATTATCTGCATCTACTTTAGAGTCTTACCTTTTCCAACATAGCGGTTTTCTGTTTCCACACTTCAAAGTTCGATCTGACCCATTTAGTAGCGATTTCATTGGCCAATCTCTTGGCTTCAGGTAGACCGGTGCTGTCCAGGCCCACAACAAAGATGTATTGGAGTGGGGGCCACGCGTTGGGGTAGTCCCATTGTTCACCAGAATGCTCGAAGGTCGTGGGGATACCACCTTCGAATATGTCCACCTGATAAAAGAAAATAATATTTGAAAGAAAAAAATTGGTTGTCTGTAAAGTCGGTTTACTGACGATAGTTGAACGTGACAACGTCCGATTGTGCTTCTTTGTCTCTCGTTCCCCGCTCTTGCTCGCACTTCAAGCCTTACATGGAACGCCTCAGAGCAAGGTAACGCCGCATGAGTCATGTTTTTTCGTGCGTGCAGCCGGCTTTATCGAATTATAAGACGTTGTCACGTCAAAAGAGAGCAAATTTATTGCCAAACACTGAATACAAAATTTATCTTAATATTAAATGCAATATTGTCTCTTCACATCAATATTTGCTTGCAAATTTTAAGATTGCTAGTACATTTCCACCTGAATGGAAAGTCATTAATATAATTGATTTAATTTAATCCTTTTTTTATTCGAAATTTCATTTGTTTATTTTCACAATCACGCTCAAAATTGTCCTAAGCAAAAGTCTGCCTTCGCGTATATTGGGTAGAGTTTTTGTATGACTGATACAATATGTTTTGAACATTACTGCCACGAAATAAGGTGTTATTTACAATTATATACGACGCTCACACATTTTTTGACAACTTTAATAGGCGATTGTCGGTCTAGTTGTTTGTAATACGTCAATTATTCCAGAAAATACAGCTGTAATTCAAGACTCTTCTTTTTTTTTCTTTGTATTTTATCTCTCTCTCTCTTGTGTCTTTGTAATTATGTTACCAAGCCACCCGAGCTATCAGCGACAAAAAAATGTGACCACTAGTAAATATTTCTTTTGTGCGATTCTTTTTATATTATTTATCACATTTTGGTGTTCACAATATAAACAGAATGTAACACAACTGAGTTGAGCGTTCCAAGTTCCAACACATTATAGCATTTAGGTCTACTGGTAGAACACAGGTTTTTTCCTAGCATAGGAGATATTGTTCAAAATGTCACAATAAATGTACCACATATTATAGTTATTATATTATGTAAGTTGTCTGTTGTGTTGTAACCATGTTTGATTGCAAATAAATGATTTGATTTGAGTAATGCCACACCCCGGACACTCCATACAAAATTATCGTTTTGACAGTCACACTGTAGAGACTGCAAATGTGTGTGTTAACGCTTTATGGTTGGCACATTTGTGACTAGCGTAAAAAAAAATTCGCGTTTATCTGATGAAATACATCCGTAAACAGCACAATATCTAACCATTTTCTACGAAAAACGATAATCACAAATCCAAAATAATAAAATTACTTTCAGTCAATTTGATTAATGTTGTCAATCTTCGTTGCGTATCGTCCCTGTAGAAAAATGTGGACCATTTTTAGACTAATCGTGCGGGGTGAGGTAAGTGTTTAATTTTGGCGGGAGGCGGAGAGTGTCCGTTCTGTAGCGTTTAGCTACTATTATGTATTCTGTGGTAATGCCTAAGTAACTAAGTAACAAACCTTAACTTTGTCCAAATAATTGATGACTCGGTTCACATAGTACTCTTTCCTGGCTCTATCATAGCAGCCAGTCCATAGAGGCGCTATATTAGATGGATAGAAGTAATCCCTGCGTCTGCCAGATTCTAGACTGAAATCCAGCCAGACACCAACGTCTTCGTGCCATAATACCTGGAAATATATAAATAAATAATTACTTATGTAGATTAATCTATATATTATATATAAATGAAACCATAGCATCACGTGTGAGCGGCTGAACCGATTTCGATAATTCTTTTTTTATTATATTCTTAAAAATGGAATATCAGAATTAAAAGGAGCCTAAGTTACTCCTTATAACATCGGCTATCTGTGATTGAAAGTCTCGTCAAAATCGGTCCAGCCGTTCCAGAGATTAGCCGGAACAAACAGACCAAAGTTGTAAAAATGACTATTTTGGTAGATGTACCGTGTATGCATGCATATGCATTTAGTAAAAAGCGGGTATTTTAATATTTCAAATAGACACTCTAATATTATTAGTATGGATTTTTTAGGAAAACATATTCGGATAAAATTATGGCACTAATTTAATAAGTCTACGTGTTTTTATAAAATCATTCCAAACTTATTTAAAACCTTTTCCTCATATTAATAAAGCATACTTTTATTTATCAAGGTCATATTATATCTGTATAGAAAAATTCATCACATTTTGCACCTACGTTTACATATCCATACTAATATTATAAATGCGAAAGTAACTCTGTCTGTCTGTCTGTTACTCAATCACGCCTTAACTACTGAACCAATTTGCATGAAATTTGGTATAGAGATATTTTGATACCCGAGAAAGGACATAGGATAGATTATACCGTAAATCCCGCGGGAACGGGAACTATGCGGGTTATTCTTTGACTGCGCGGGCGATGCCGCGGTTGGAAAGCTAGTTATTACATATATTTTTTAAACAATAAACATATATTTTTACCTTTTCAATCGCGTCCAACATCTCCGCATGCACATTCCTATAATACCCGGCTTTGTCTGTATTTCCCAGAAGTGCGTGGAATTCCGACATGAGTTGTGCGTTCCAACACATTATAGCATTTAGGTCTACTGGTATTATAGACCTGGTTTTTAGATTTGTTAGGTTACCTGGAAAGATTATTATAATTATGTTATCCTACTAATATTATAAATGCGAAAGTTTGTGAGGATGTGTGTGTGTGTTTTTTACTCTTTCACGCAAATACTACTGAACCGATTACAATGAAATTTAGCACACATATAGAGGGTAACTTGGATTAACACATAGGATAAATTTCATCCCGGAAATTCCACGGGAACGGGAACTATGCGGGTTTATCTTTCAAAACGCGGGCGAAGCCGCGGGCGGAAAGCTAGTATTTTAATATAATGATGGCTTATGAGAGTAGGAACTGACCAAATATGATATGGATGTAAGCAGGAATAAAGGTTTTCATCCTTAAAGATTAAAAATTAAAATATCTGAACTCTATGCCGTCTCTTGTCTAAGGCGGTAAGAATGCTCACTTATAATAATAACATTATTTTTTGTCCCTTCAAAATTTATGCTTACCATATCATTAAAATAAAGTATTTAACAAATTGACTTCAAATAGATTTTCAAAATCGCTCCAGGCGTTTCTGATCTTCTGTATTATTATTAACCACTCACAAGTTTTTACTGTGATATAATTAAAATATTTACCTTTATTAGTCCCATTGAGAATAAACCATCTAGATGAAAAGTCCCACCCCGATTCCGCTGCTGCTTTTAACTCAGCATACAATTCTTCTTTTTTGTCTTCTGTATCGAAATGCCTATAAATATAATTATTGTAATATTTGAGTGTGTTAGAAAACTTGTTGAAATCATTTGTTAAATGTAGATTAATAAAAAAAAATGTATGTTTTAACTAATATAAAAAAATTGATTAAAAATATATAAACAAAAATATTTGATTTAATTTTTGTATTCTTCGTAGATTTAATTTAAAATAAGCCCACCTTTTTCCAATTTCTCCCACTACAAAGACATAAGACACAAAAAATCATATTAATATACATAATATACTATATTTCATGCCAGGAATCCTACACAAAATTATAAACAAATATGTAATATGTAGTATATAGGATTATTTATAATATATAATGATAAATTACTTAGCACAATCGATGTCTTCTTTATAACTTTCAGGCCTTGGTCCTTGAGATTGATCAGTATACCTCCATAGTTTCACTCTGAAAATAGATGATAAAAATCCATTCTTATATTGAAAATTTAAATCATGTTATAGTCAGCATAATCGCCTATTTAAAGGTCGTCTAAAAGTAAAATGTCCAAGAGCAATGTATAAAACATCAATTGAAATTTACATCTTATTTCGTTGCAGTAATGTTCAAGGTCTATTGTATCTCTATTAATAAAACTCTGCCGTACACGTAGGCAGAGTTTTGCATGGGACAGTTTTTAAGCGTGAATTACGAGTCTAGTTATATATTACTAGCTTTCCGCGGTTTCGCTCGCGTTTTCAAAGAAAACCCGCATAGCTCCCGTTCCCGTGGGATTTCCGGGAAAAAACCTATCCTATTTCCTTTCTCGGGTATCAAAATATCTCTATACCAAATTTCATGCAAATTGGTTCAGTAGTTAAGGCGTGATTGAGTAAAAAACAGACAGACAGAGTTACTTTCGCATTAATTATCCTACTACTATTATAAAGGCTAAAGTTTGTAAGTATGGATGTATGGATGTTTGTTACTCTTTGACGTAAAAACTACTGAATGGATTTGAATGAAACTTTACCACAATATAGCTTATACATAGCAGAATAACACATAGGATAGGTTTTATCCCGGAAATCCCACGGGAAGGGGAACTATGCGGGATTTTATTTGAAAACGCGGGCGAAACCGCGGGTTGAAAGCTAGTAATACATATTAATAATAGTATGGGTAGTCAAAGTTTATACCATAAAAATAGAATTTTTACTTACGTTTGTCCTTCATGTTTGAACTCCACTGTGTGATTGGTTACCCAATAATCAAATTCTCTATCTAGTGTGTGAATGTGCATCCTTAGATATTCGAGATCAGACGAATCGTCATATATTAACTTCACCATTGGAATCAGGAGCGGGGGTTGTGATCTGAAAATGTGAAAAAATATGCCAATAATAAATACATATAAAGTTTCTTAAGTTTTGTTAGTGAACCTAATAAGTTTAAATCACTTTTAATATAAGTGTATCATATCAATATATATAAAAAAGAAATACCTATTTAGTCACACAATAATATAACTCAAAAACGGCTGACCAGATTTTAATGATATTTGGTTCGTCTACATCTGGATAATAACAGTAAAAAATTGAAAACTCACTAAAATCGTGTACGCGATTAGCTAATTTAATTATACATCTGTTTCACTGATCGATTTTTTTTAGGGACAAGTAGGTGATCAGCCTTCTGTGTCCTGCCAGACCAAGACATTTTTTTTCTTCGTCTCCACCGGGAATCGAACCCCTCGGTGTTACGCTCACGCGTCAACGACTGTACCAAGGAGACGGTCAAACGAATTTTAACAAGAAGCATTTAATAAAAGAAAGAAGCCAAAAAAAACTTTTAAAATACCTCATCTTATAATAAATTCTGCCCCCATTAGGTATAAAACCGATGCGATCGACGACATCCAGGAAATTAGTCACCATTCCCTTAGCAGTGGAACGCATTTCAGATAGAAGGAGACCTTTTATAATCCAATAGGAGTCCCAGTAGTAGAATTCACGGAAACGACCGCCTGGAAAATATAAGGAATTTAATGAGTAACGTAGTTCCACTCAAAAACAAAGTTCTTTAGTTCATTTTTTGACGTGACAACGTCTTATAATTCGATTGAGCCGGCTGCACGCACGACAAAACATGACTCATGCGGCGTTACCTCGCTCTGAGGCGTTCCATGTAAGGCTTGAAGTGCAAGCGAGAGCGCGGAACGAGCGACAAAGAAGCACAATCGGACGTTGTCACGTTCAACTATGATCAGTAAACCGACTTTACAGACAACCAATTTTTTTAGCTAACTTTTGAGCCGCAGTTTTAATAAAGTGTGTATGCGTGTGTGCGTGTGCATGCGTGTTCATACATTTTTTCTTTGCCAACCTACACATGTACCCACTAACTAAACAACTCACCGGGCACAATAAACGGGTTATCCACATATATAATAGAATACAGATCCTGGTTAAGTTTGACGTCTTCTTTCATCTTCCTGCCCAGTTCCAACCATAATTTGTTCAGATCTGACGCCCATTGGTGGAGCAATGGGTCCTTTATTCTGTCTAGGAACGCTGAAAATGTAAATATATTTTGTTAATATTTGGAAGATAAAAAACATTAATTAACTTAGGCTGAGCTATAGCTAAAACCTAATAAATTATATACTAAAACCTTCCTCTTGTATCACTCGTTCTATTAAAAAAAGGCATCAAAATCCGTTGCGTAGTTTTAAAGATTTAAGCATACATAGCGACAGAGAAAGCGACTTTGTTTTATACTATGTAGTGATGAAATTAGGAAAAGAACTAGAGAAGAGCAATAGCCCAATTCTTGATATAAGTAGGAAAAATGAAGTACATCTATACTAATATTATAAAGAGGAAAGGTTTGTTTGTATGTATGTATGTTTGGTTTTCACGCATAAACTACTGGAGCGATTTTGATGAAATTTGGCACAGATAACCTTTAGACCCTGAGAAAGAACATAGGCTACCTTTTATTGCGAAATATGTACCACGGGCGAAGCCGGGGCGGACTGCTAGTATATAATAAATTTTAATCCCACAAAAATGACATAAAAATCAGTAGAAGCAAAAGAGTATACAAATGTTAAGATTAAAATATATCTGTATTTGAGAATTTAGTTTTAGAATTTATTATTTTCACTACATTTTATAAAACAACCGACCGCCTCCTCGGTACAGTGGTTGACGCGTGAGCGTAACACCGAGGGGTCCTGGGTGTCTTGGTCACAGAAGGCTGATCACCTACTTGTCCCTAAAGAAAATCGATCAGTGAAACAGATGTATAATGCATCTGCCTCTTACCCTACTAGGGGACATGGGACTTCACTTTATAAAACAAAGTCAAAAAATACTGCACTGATTTTCATTCTGTTTTTACTAATCGATAAATGGGTAAGTAACTTACCAGGGTTATCCTTCCAGTCCGTAGGTCTCCAGTCTTCAAACTCCGAGCCTTCCGGATCGAAGTTTTGATTGACAAACTCTAAAATATCAGCCTTGGTCGGTCGGGATCCTGTCCTGGAAGAATATCGTCGTGTATAGTAAACATATTAATAACTATTTATATAGCTATGTCCTTTCTCAAAATATCTTCATACCAAATTTCATGCAAATTGGTTCAGTAGTTAAGGCGTGATTGAGTAACAGACAGACAGACAGAGTTACTTTCGCATTTATAATATTAGTATGGATTCTTCTTATTCAAACCATAGACTAATACACTCAAGAAGACTTACAATCGCCATAGTAAAAAACGTAACTCGTTTCTCAGTTCCCAATTTTGTCGATAGATGTCACTCACAGTAGCATTTGGCATTTTTATAAGCTTTTTTATACGTTTAAGAACTAGATGTCGCCTTAGAGCATTAAGTCGGTTTAATGAAGCTAAGAGATGTCGCTACAAAAAAATCAATGTGCCAAATAGTATCTTGACGTAAAATATAATACGCAAAAAACGTAAACTATAACGTAAAATATAATACGTAAAATATAATACGCAAAAAAATATTTTTATTTAAATGTTATTTTTTGCTCTGAATCGCGCAAGCGAAATGTTTTCGTTACAGAGCATATATACAACTTTCCGCCATTAATAATCGGGGCCTTTACGGCCGGCCGGTCGAGTAGACTAGTCTCTCCCTTTTTCGATTGAGGAAATCCACCTCCCTACCTCCACATCATTTTGTTTTAGTTTTAAAGATTTAATAAGCGTAAAATAATACTTTCTTCATTTTTGTATTTTGAGTAAACGTAACACTAATAACGGTTAGTTTGACCAGAGGCGACTCGTGACAAAATTGTATGGGTGTTTAATTAAGTATTGAACTAAAGTCTAAAACAAAGAAAATACAGTAGCGTAGTAAATTCATTACAAAAAAAAGCACCACAATAAGGGTGCTATTACAGATTTTTAACAAAAAACGCTATTTTACGGTACAATTTTAACTCAAAGCATGAGAACAAAGTAATATCTTAAATCTTTTATATATAAAAATGAATCGCAAAATGTGTTGGTAAGCGCATAACTCGAGAACGGCTGAACCGATTTCGATAATTCTTTTTTTATTATGTTCCTTGAAGTACGAGGATGGTTTTTATGTAGAGAAAACGTAAATATGTACCACGGGCGAAGCCGGGGCGGACCGCTAGTTACAAATAATTGGAATGTTTCGATTTGCAACAAATAATGTTAACGATATTTTTTATCAGTTAAATAGTTTAAGAGATATATCGTAAATACCATTTCAACCGCTATTTTCAAGATGGCGGCCGTGGGACAAGGGTGGCGACCCCACAAACTTGGTTTTAGCTTTACACTGACCCCCCCTA
Source organism: Colias philodice (assembly GCF_061535455.1). Taxonomy (NCBI): domain Eukaryota; kingdom Metazoa; phylum Arthropoda; class Insecta; order Lepidoptera; family Pieridae; genus Colias; species Colias philodice. Next base: position 5,824,514 of record NC_143109.1, on the reverse strand, counting down.
CACATCAAAAAAACAAAATTGCGTCCTCTAAAAAATGCAAGGTTAGGGCTAAAAAATGTAACATTTCAATGGATCACTAATAAAAGTAACAAAATGAATTTTTAAAGTTATCTTCTGGAATCAATTTAAATAAAAATATAAAAAAATAATACTATCAAGTATGAAGATGATCTATAAAATGGATTGCGCTATGTTTACGTGATCTTTTGTTTCGCGAAGGACTGAAAATTTCTCTTAACCTCTTATTGGATTCCGTATTTAGGCATTTGATATTCGTATTGGAGTTTAGGTATACGATAAATTTAATTTAAAATTAAAGATATATTAATTGTTAAATGAATGAGCACAACTTTATTATAATTATTTATGGGAGTTCACTGCACCAGCGCTCCTTAGGATGGACCGCCTATTTTTGTCACTTCGTTCATCGCTGTTCGAGAGTGACTTCGTGACCACCATGGATGGTAATCGATAACACTCGCAGGTGTTTCCCCTTTTGTCGAGGTATAAGATTATTCGAATCGAAAAATCTTATGCTTTCATAAAAACTACTTGCGTAATCGATTACAAACACTCTGCGTTTTCCTAGGCTAAAACATCAAAAGGACGTCTGCGAGTGCTCCGCTAAAAATGCCGTTTTGCATTGTCAAGCCTTGCAGAAGCAATTCAAACATGTCGAATATTAAAAAAGATGGAATAACCTTTCATTTGTGTATATTTTTTTAACGTACATTTCTAATTAAATGCAATTTCTAATAATCGTCGATGTATCGTTTAGCGATATGATCAAGACAAATAATCGAGTCGTTTACTCGATCATTGATGCGGCCCCACGAGACTATCATGGAAAGAAAATATACAAATTTAATCTTTATGAACTAAGAGATAAAGTTGAATTTAAAACCCGATAATGAACCGCATTCCTTACGAGTCTATCTTTTAGCCCCTTGACCACCGAGCGGCCCGATCGGACCACGGCCCACGGGCCACGACACAATAGATTTTCTATTGTGTCTGTGATTCCGGGGGCTGAGGCATTAAAGAAATACAAATTTAATCTTTATGATCTAAGTTATAAAGTTGAATTTAGAACGCGATATTGAACCGCACTCCCCACGAGACAACTTGGAATGAAATACAAATTTAATCTTTATGAACTTAGAGATAGAGTTGAATTTAAAAACTCGTCGCTTAAAAGGTCATAAATTTTTACGACTTTCGTGACACAAATTATTTTTGTGAATGTGTGATTGTGTTTCAAGAGTGTGAGTTACCTTCCCCGCACCAAAATCAGCAGAAAGTTTAGTTAGAACATTTGCCAGCGTACTCCATCCATTACTTAATGATCTAAGACCATGGACCACGTTGCTATGAACTGTTTTTGTCAAAGAATTACTCGAACAGCATAAATTTCTACGTAAGATGTATAGGTGCCCGTAGCTGTATTGATGAGTCTCGTACTTAAAAACCGATAGATGCTGGTTCAAATCATTGCCGTACATCTTTTTTTTTTTCCTTTCCCGTATTTTATGGTCATATAAATAATACTGTTTACAAGGGAATAATTAAGAAGAAAAAAGATATAGACATTTTTTTTAACAGAAAATAAAGAATTTAAATAATATATATTACTAGCGGTCCGCCCCGGCTTCGCCCGTGGTACATATTTACGTTTACTCTACATAAAAACCATCCTCGTACTTCAAGGAATATAATAAAAAAAGAATTATCGAAATCGGTTCAGCCGTTCTCGAGTTATGCGCTTACCAACACATTTTGCGATTCATTTTTATATATAAGACTAGCAGTCCGCCCCGGCTTCGCCCGTGGTACATATTCACGTTTTCTCTACATAAGAACCATCCTCGAACTTCAAAGAATATTATAAAAAAAGAATTAACGAAATCGGTTAATCCGTTCTCAAGTTATGCGCTTACCAACACATTTTGGGATTCATTTTTATATTATAAAGATATACACTACTCTGATCACTATGTCGAATGTTTGTAGTGGGTGTCGAAATCTTATTAAAGGTACTCCTTAAGATGCTCCACAATCCTATATAAGTTACTCTATGATGCTCCACCACCGCGTTGCTATGAACTGTATTTATCAAAGAAATACTCGAACAATTAGAGCATAAAGGAGAATGACCACGGGTGGTATCGGTAAAATTTTAGTTGTGCCACGTATTCGTGATATTGTTAATTCCTATTTGTATTTATAATGATCATATGTATCAATATTAAGTCTTAATTATACCGGATAAATTGAAATAATAGTAAAAGTTATTCTTTTGAAACATGTATGACCACGTATGGAATCGGTAAAATACTAGTTGTGTCACGTGTTCGTGATATTGTTAATTCCTATTTGTATTTATAATGATCATATTTATCACTATTAAGTCGTAATTATACCGAATAAATAGAAATAAAAGTAAAAGTTTCTGTTTTGACACATTATATCTATCTCTCTTGCAAGCGTCCTGCGTCATATGTCATAGTTGAATGAATGTGTTCGACGCATTGTTCGACGTTATTTATTTTGAATTATAATGTTTATTACGATTTACTTTTCACATTTGTCTTGTAAATTAAAATATTACCTATGTAATAAATGTAAAACTTAACGTTCATCGTTAGTATAAACTCGATAAAGTATTTTTTTGAAGCGTTGAATAAAACTATTGTTTTATTTTTATTGTCGTGAACTGCGGCTTATTTACATAAAAACTTTAATCGTTTCTAAAAGTACTAACATCAAGCTTTAAATTGAGCTATATTTCATCTTGACACAATAAGTTTGATTGCGATACCAAGTGCCATAGTCACTTGGGCAATCTCCTTTCAATGTAAGACGTATAAGTGCCGGTAGCTGTGTTGACTGAGTCTCGTACTTTAAAATCGATAGATGCTGGTTCAAATCATCGCTGTTCATCCACATTTTTTTTTCTTTTCCCGTATTTTAAGGGTCATATAAATAATACTGTTTACAAGAGAATACTTAAGAAGAAAAAAGAAAAGACATTTTTTTAAACAGAAAATAAAGAATATATATAATATACACTACTCTGATCACTATGTTGAATGTTTGTAGTGGGTGTCGAAATCTTATTAAAGGTACTCACTTCCTTAAGATGCTCCACCACCGCGTTGCTATGAACTGTATTTACTATTTATCAAAGAAATACTCGAACAATTAGAGCATAAATTTCAATGTAAGACGTATAAGTGCCTGTAGCTGTGTTGACTGAGTCTCGTACTTTAAAATCGATAGATGCTGGTACAAATCATCGCTGTACATCCACATTTTTTTTTTCTTTTCCCGTATTTTATGGTCATATAAATAATACTGTTTACAAGGGAATACTTAAGAAGAAAAAAGATATAGACATTTTTTTAACAGAAAATAAAGAATATATATAATATAATTATATTATATACACTACTCTGATCACTATGTCGAATGTTTGTAGTGGGTGTCGAAATCGTAATAGAGGTACTCACTTCCTTAGATGCTCCCTAAAAACTAAAATAATAATTCAAAAACACCGGAGTTTTTAAAACAACGCCCTCTAGATGTAATAATTGAAAATCGATAGTTTGCTGTTTCCTTAGTTCTAAAATTGGTCACTAGGTGGCGCTTTTAAAACTGCAAATTAAATAATAAGCTCAAATGAGAGCGCCATCTAGCAATAAGCTGAAATTACGGGGTACGATCTCTAGTATGACAATCATCAGTCCTCTTTAGATTCTATTAGTCCATGTTCAAACTCAACATTTTTTTATTCATGTAAAGTTTAACATGAATATTATGAATAGACATTTAAAAACTACCATCTATTACTGTCTTCAGCCTATTTTTTAACCATATTAATAGTATGTCACAGTAATGTAATTTTGGTAGGTAGGTTTCTGTCGGAAACAGCTGATTTTGAGTGAATTTCTATAGCTATAATTATACAGGGTGTCACACTATCAGTACACTAATTACTAAGCGCGAAGGGACTCGTAGTTTTGCATACACTGATCACGTAAAAAATTCTTAAACAAAAAAATTACGTCAAAATTTTTTTGCTAAATTTTTCCTTAAAATTCATGTTTTCTTCTCTAACTTCGCACAGCCGGCATATACCGCTTCGCTTATGTGAGCATTTTATCAATGAAAACATAATCTTAAAAGATAGCTCACGTGCGGGTGGCAAAGTTGGATGGGTTGCTTGTTAGGGGTCCACACATAGAATTTTAAGAATACGTCTATTTGAAAAAAACAATTGCGAATTTTATAAGTATTTTTTACGTACTCAGCATATGCAAAACTATAACCTCCTTTGAGCTTAGTATACCAACGGTGGGACACCCTGTATAGTTACGAGTAAAAAAGATAGACCTTGGAGAAATATAATTACTCACAGAAGTTCAGCTAGATTTATTTATAATTGAATACGATATAATATTTAGTAACTGAATATAGCACATGCAATGGAAGTCGCGGTCAGAAACTAGTCAATTAATTATTAAGAAAGTGCTCTAATTAGTCTTTTATGGATATTCGTCTAAATACGGGTATGTGCGTGCAATATTGATCCAATTTTAACCGACTTCTCTAAAAGGAGAAGGTTATATTGTGGAACACTGTTTTGTTTTGTCAATTTTGTCATTCTCAAGTACATACCAAATAAATATAGTAAAATAGAAAGTTAATGGAAATGTCTCTTAATATTTTATTTTTATAGTTTATGTAACATGAATCAAAAATAAAACTGAATTTCAAAGGTTCTTACCTAATTAATATATATAATAAATTGTGTTCTTAGCTAATTATTTTCTTTCGATTAATTGACTATTGATGTCCAATTCCATATCATTAAAAAAAATATCCTAGTAAATATCAACATTTCTCACAATTACCTGTTCATCATTTGATGGAAGTGCTCCATGGTGATGTTCGGAGACAGCTTCATTTTCATATCTACGAAGGTTTTGGAGTCATTGTACAGACCCGCCATTTGCACCGTGTCCAGCAAGGGCCCATGGCAATATATCATACTGGAAAGAGATTATTAACGATAAGAAATTATTTTATAGTTAAAATAAATAAATATTTCAGGACATTTTTCACACACGGCACGATCTGATCCCATACTAAGCTTTCGCTTGCGTCATGGAAACCAGATGACTGATAAACATACATATATAATTTAAAATAAATACTTGTATAGACAATTAACACTCAGACACAGAGCAAACATCTATGTTCATCACACAAATATTTGCTTCCCTGGGTGGGAATCGAACCCACAACCTGTGGCTTGGAGGGCAGGTGGTTTATAAGTAAAAATGTGCTGATTTTTCTTTCGACGTCACGTAACGTCGAAATGTGGCTAATTAAATCGTTTGTATCCTGACATTAAATATTAAAATTGAATACATATACAATACTTATATATAGAAACACTGCCTAGTGTTTCTATTAAACATTTTAAATTGCTATTAGCTTACAAAAATGCTACATTTATCATTGTTACATGTAAAAAGTAAATTACTTAAGCCTGTTAATTACATACTAAAATTACGTTTTTATTATTAGTTAATTTATTTTATAAATAAATAAATATGATGATAGCTGAAGACCCAGAACAGACATAGGCTACTTTATATCCCTGAAATCCCACAGGAACGGGAACTATGCAGGTCTTTGAAAACGTAGGCGAAGCCGCGGGCGGAAATCTAGTACCTACCTATAACATAAAGATGATAATTTTATCAACCTACAAATAATAATATAGATAACTAATATTTGATTTTGGTTTGTGTATTTCCGAGGAATTAAAGAAACGAGTTGTTAAATATCAGGCGGCTTTTTAAATAATTTTCCATAATATTTGCGATGTTTACAGGGCAAATCAGTAGTTTTTTAGCGTCGAAATAACCCTGCAACCGGTTTACCAGCTTCCTGATACGTTTTTTATAATTTATCTGTCAGTTAAATCTATACTAATATTATAAAGCTGAAGAGTTTGTTTGTTTGTTTGTTTGTTTGTTTGAACGCGCTAATCTCGGGAACTACTGGTCCGATTTGAAAAATTCTTTCGGTGTTAGATAGCCCATTTATCGAGGAAGGCTATAGCTATATATCATCACGCTAAGACCAACAGGAGCGGAGCAATGCGGGTGAAACCGCGGGGAACAGCTAGTTGGTAAATAATGTATTGTAGGATATCAGGGACATTATCAGCTGTGAAACTATCCCTAAATAAAGTAATACTTGAAGTTAGATACATCTTATTACAGTGTTGATTCATTAGTTCATATTCTATATTATCATAGCCAGATATAAGGCGAGAGAAGTCGTAGGCTCTAGCTAGTATCAATAAAAGTACCTTAACGCACAAAATGTACAACAAAGCCTTTGACGAATAAAAAACTCAATATGAAATTTTTATCCCACAAAGAGAGAAATAATTAACTTAAAAAATACCTAAAATTAGACGGCCTTTGCACATTTACAGACGATTGAAAATCACCTGAGAATCACTACATAGTATAAACCAAAGTAGCTTTCTCTGTCCCTATGTCCCTTTGTATGCTTAAATCTTTAAAACTACCCAACGGATTTTGATGCGGTAAGAGTGATTCAAGAGGAATGTTTTAGTAGAGGTATATAATTTATTAGGTTTTAGGCAAAGCGGGCGAAGCCGCGGGCGATAAGCTAGTAAAATATATATAACATACCTACTTTAAACATCGGTGATCGGTAAAAACTTTCTCTAATATATTTAACTGTCCATTTAACTAATTAAACCTACCAGAACAAGCTGCGGGTTAAACATTGAACCCAAATATTATTGCTTACATTGAGATAACAGCAATTAACTTTTAACCCTTCGCGGTCAATAAATAAAAATGTCAAAGGGCATATAAATATTCCGATATGAGATTATTAATTATTACAATGTGATTAATTAATGATTTTATTTTAATGAAGTCTATTAAAGTTGTAAAAAAATATTTTTGTCGGTAGAATTCAAATTATGTTTGACAGTTTCGTAAACGGTAGGTTTATTTTAATTAATACTAGCTTACCGCCCGCGGCTTCGCCCGCTTTGACTTAAACCTAATAACTATATACTAAAACCTTCCTCTTCCTCTATCTATTAAAAAAAACCGCATCAAAATCCGTTGCGTAGTTTTAAAGATTTAAGCATACAAAGGGACATAGGGACAGAAAAAGCTACTTTGTTTTATACTATGTACTGATTTACACAATTTAAATTATAAATTATTTTTTATATTCAAAAGTATCGCCCCGGAATGGCGGAAGACGCGAGTTCGAATTCCGCCTCGTGCTAGATTACAATCGAATGCTCAAATTCAGGAGATTTCTTCTAAAATATATTTTAAAACATTTAATAAATAATCCGATTTGTATATATTCTTAAATCAACACAGAGGGCAATTAGGAAATGAAAAAGTAGACGGAAATTAAAAAATATATATTTTACAATACCTAACGTTACATCCAGGCCCAACCCGTAAATCATTTGTGGACGAAGCCGCGGAAAACAGCTTGTTATAAATAAAACGTCACAGGTAATTAATATTAATGTTAAATAAAACAAACTACTCATTAAATGAAATGAAATGAAATACATATTATAGTCACATTCTTGACCTGAGGTTAGGTAAAACAAACACACGTGACATTTCATTTATAAGTATAGAGAGATATATCACTGAAAGACTAATAGTTTGCTGCGACTTTGCTTGCCTTGTGTGAATATTTCTGTTTACCTGACTGCGCCAAAAGAAGCGATATATTTTGGTTTAAGTATGTTATTTACTTATATTCTTTGGCAGTGTAGAATAATGAAATGCCAGATTCTTGACGCCAAAATATGTCAACACGGTTTTCCTTTAAAACTTTACAAGGGGAATATCCAAATTTTTCGGGATATTGTTCATTCCAATAAATACTTGTTTCCTACAGATAGGTAAATAATAAATATATATCGAAGTGGATAACAGCATAGTAACTCAATTAAAATTCTCTTTTACAGTAGCTGGTTTTACAAGGCCGCCATCATTTCCGTTTTTCTCAATGCAGTTACTATCAAAGATAATATAAAACTATGCATTCATTTTAATTATCTACTAGCTGTGCTCCGCGGTTTTACCCGCAGTGCTCCGCTCCTATTGTTCTTAGCGAGATGATATACCTATAGCCTTCCTCGATAAATGGGCTATCTAACATCGAAAAAAATTTCAAATCAGACCACGAGATTAGCGCGTTCAAACAAACAAACTCTTCAGCTTAATAATATTAGTATATAGATTAATCTTCCTACAATTTAACGTAACGTTTATTTTTTGTAAATTTTAATAACAAATAGGCATTTAATTAATGAATTTGAATATAAATTAAACAAACTTGATAACCTTTAATATATTCACAACTAGTTTGGTTACTATCATTTATTGTACATAAGTTATTGGGAATTTTATACAAAAGTATAAATGATTTTTTTACAAAAGTTAAAATATATTTTACTAGCTGTTCCCCGCGGTTTCACCCGTATTGCTCCGCTCCTGTTGGTCTTGGCGAGATGATATTATATAGCCTTATAGCCTTCCTCGATACATAGGCTATCTAACACTGAAAGAATTTTTCAAATCGGACCAATTAGTTCCTGAGATTAGCGCGTTCGAACAAACAAACTCTTCAGCTTTATTGAAAGTCAGATAAAATGGCAAAGAGCCTTCTTTTTCTTGCTTGCTTCTTCTTCTTATTTGAGGACAGGGAACCAAAATCATTCATATGCGAATGAATAGCAATTGAGATCGAAGTATAGTAGCTATATTGTAATACTGTGCTATAGGTTTCACCCGCGGATGAACCCGTGCAAAATTCTTCATTTAGCTCATGTTTTATTCTTCTATGTAAGCTACATAACTGTCAAGTGACATCAAAATTCGTTCAGGTGTTTTCGCGTGGAAGACTTACAAACATACATCGATACATTCTTCTAAAATATCGCGCATATATTATTAGTAGGAAGTAGAATTGAATGATTGCTAATAAAACGGATTGAATCAAATTAGTGCAAAACATGTTCAACTCTTTAGCGAATAATAAAAAGTCAAGGATATACGTTGGAATAATGTATCACGCTAGTTAGTGATGTTATAGCAACACACGGTAGTTTTAGAGCTAGCGCGCAAGAGTAACTTTTGTCTCCGCAACTATTTTGTCTCTCCCATCAACTCTATGGGCTAGTAATAAAGTGCTCGCACGTACCGACGCAACTCTCTGTCTCTCCCATAAACTCTATGAGCTAATAAAAAAGTCTCCCGGGAGTTGCGTCGGTACGTGCGCGCACTTTCTTACTAGCCCATAGAGTTGATGGGAGAGACAAAATATGTAGTTGCAGATACAAAAGTTGCTCTTGCGCGCTAGCTCTTAACCTGTATAACAGTGGAATAATTTGATCACTAAAATTTTCCGTGTTTTTAGCATTTTTTACTGGTTTTCGAAAAGAAGGTGGATGTATGTACGTACCTACACAAAATAGAGAGGTTGGTATATTTTTAGTGACACTCGACGATAGGTGACGATAGCGTAAATTTAAGTTATATACGTCCGCGTCGTTATAGATTAGCTCCTACTACTAATTCACGAAAAAGAAGATAATTTTGTCAAATTATGTCTTATCTTTCTCAACGATTACTTTTTTTTATTGGTACCTTGAAGGTACCTATACCTATAGGTGATTAAACATTTAAAATTATTAGAAAAAATATCAGTCGTCGACGTCCTAGCGTCACGGCGCTACTACCTTCGCGGGTTCAATTCCCGCCTCATGCTCTATATTACCTTAAGTTTTAAATATGTCTAATTAAATACAAAATATAAGACTTACCTATCACAAGTAGGAGGTAGTTTACTCCGGTCAGCGCGCACAGCCGCCACCAGAAGCAGAAAACTTAACCACTTCATTGTTATTCCACTTATATCACTTATTCCACTTATTTCACTTATTTCTACTCAATGGCACCGCTTACTATACTAATATCACTCGTGAGGAACGAATATACTTATTTATATTTTATAATATAATATAATATCACTGATTGTCAACAGTTTGTGTACAACTTTATGTGTTGAGGTAAGTGCGAAGAATTTTCAAGGGCTTCGTTCTGAGCGGTTGCACTGTCATTCTGCTTGCTTGTATGGTGATTAACTAATGAAAGGGCACCTAGAGTGCCCTGTGCCTGGAACAATACAAGAACGACATGTTAGATTATAAACATATTAGCCGCCCGTCCCGATTCCGCCTGAGTTGAACCCGGATAAGAAAACTAAAAGAATTGAATTTATAAAATCGTTTAAGTAGATCCAGTGATTTCCCAGCAATATCACATACCTACTTACAAATTCATAAACATAACCTTAATTATTATTATTAGGACTAGCAAGATGTAGGATGGGATAAATGCCTAGGGATTTGGGAACCATGATTTTAAAATGGAACGTCTACCTTTTTTTCTAAATAGTCTCGATCATGAAAATAATGTTGTTTGTAAGCTAGATAAAAACAAAAAAATAAAAAGCAAGATATAAAGCAGAAATACAGTAATAGTTTTACAGTTCACCGTAATAATTATGATAACGTTGGCTTATCTGCTAAAATATAAAACTTTATGTAAGCAAACCATTCCTTACATAGTTGTATATCAACATGCGGGCTGTAGTTTCTTGGATGTATTTAATCTTTGCAAATAATATCACCCTTATAACAATTATATTAATTAACAACATACTTTGAAAAATAGTTTAGAAAACCAAGATGCTCATGGGAATTAAAAATTAAAATACACAATAACTACAAAGAAAAAAACATGTGTGCGTGTACACACGTAAGAAGTGAAACTTCTTTATGACCTTATTTTTCAAAAAATAATTTACTATATGCAACTTTACAGAAATACGTCGAATCACGCATGGTAGGGATAAGAAAAAGATGGCACGTAACGGAAAAATGTCACGCGTAACGAAAAAATGTTACACAAAATTTTTTCCCAACCCCGATTAAGAAGTTTCACTTCAATAAAAGCTGTAATGTAAAGTTAATATATTTTTCTATTTAAACACGATTATGCCATTAGTTTTCTTTACCTACTTTACATTTTTTTAGTTTACAATTTAGACCTTAAAATAAGAGAAGCAAGGTAACTTTTCCTAAAACATTCATCCTATTTTTTATGTTCTATTTTTTCAATTTCAAGAAAACAACGTTCTATTGTATATTCCTAATTAGCATAAAATACGAACAGCACTGCACTAATTATACTTCCAACGTGGATAGATACGTCATAGTCAGTTGGTACCTAGTATATAATCTAAACATATAATAAAATCGTAGGAAAGTCGAAACTGTACATAGAATATTTATTTAAAAGAATACTTGGGGCGTGATCTACATTTTACTACTAAAGCCAAAAATATGGTTTTTACAATTTTTGTCTGTTTGTCTGTATGTATGTCCGGGATAAACTCAAAAAGTACTACATGGATTTACTTCAAATTTGAGTACAGAGAAAGCTTGATACCTGAGGAAGGACAAAATATAGGTTTTATCCCAGAAATCCCACGGGAACGGGAACTATACGAGTTTTTCTTTGACCACGCGGGCGAAGCCGCTGACGGATGCTAGTATTATATATTTTATACTTGCACGAAGTAAGTACATGACCATTGAATTAGCATAGTGACTAGGGTTAAGTTTAGGTCTTAGTTTTTGTCCTTGATGTATTATTAAAATGTTTGAGTTATGATATTTTTAACGAAAAAAATCACTTGTCGGGATTCGAACCCGCGACTTTTAGCCAAACCGGTGCCACGCTCAGCCTCTCGGCCATCTGAGAAACTTCCTCTTGAATCACTCTTGACTCTATCTATTAAAAAAAACCGCATCAAAATCCGTTGCGTAGTTTTAAAGATTTAAGCATACATAGGGACATAAGGACAGAGAAAGCGACTTTGTTTTATATGTACTATGTAGTGATGTAGCAATATTTATTTATTTATTTATATCGTCAATATATCAATATTAATTCAATATTAAAATAAAAATCTAAAAGAGACTCGTGTGCACTATTTAAAATATTCATCAGCAATTTATTTATGACGCAATTATTATAATCATTAAATAATACATATATTTTACTTTGTAAGTATTTTGGCGTCAACACAATTTTAGTAAACACGTGAGAACAGTCAACAAAACGTCACTAACATCGATATAAATTATTAAATAAATTACGTAACACCCGTTTAATTTTTATTATAATGTCCTTATAATCTCTATATATAAAATTATTGTTTCACAATATTAGTTACCATAATCCTCCGAAACGGCTGAATCGATTCTCATGAAATTGTGTGTGGGTACATATTCTGAGAATCCGCTAACATCTATTTTTCATACCCCTTACTCCTTAGTGATAAGACTAAGGCAGAACCACGTCTGCCGGTACAGCTAGTTATCATATAAATTACGTAACACCCGTTTTAGAATTATAATTTAATCACTACATAGTATAAAACAAAGTCGCTTTTTCTGTCCCTATGTCGCTATGTATGCTTAAATCTTTGCAACGAATTTTGATGCGGTTTTTTGTAATAGATAGAGTGATTCAAGAGGAAGGTTTTAGTATATAACTAGAGGTCCGTCCCGGCTTCGCCCGTGGTACATATTTCGCAATAAAAGGTAGCCTATGTCCTTTCTCGGGTATCAAAATATCTCCATACCAAATTTCATGCAAATTGGTTCAGTAGTTTAGGCGTGATTGAGTAACAGACAGACAGACAGAGTTACTTTCGAATTTATAATATTAGTATGGATTTATTAGGTTTTAGACAAAGCGGGCGAAGCCGCGGGCGGAAAGCTAGTTGCATTATAATTCTATTAATAAATCGTATTAAAGATTCAATTGTGACTGCCGCGAACCCATAAATATAAAAAGGCATTGATTATTCGCTACATATAATATGTCGTGGTATGGTCTATAGTCCGGGATACATCGCCCATTTTTGCAAGTGATTACTATCAAGCTAATTTTTCGTGAGTAGCTTTATTTTGATGAGATGCCCAATAATTTCCTGTACGAAACTCTCGATTGTGGTAGCTTAGAGGAAATAAGGATAAAAATTTTTGATTTGACGGTTCTCAAATATTTATTACGCAATTTGTAGGACAATATGTCTGTTGAATTATATAAGTATTAAATAAGTGAAAGTAAAAAAATCAGCTGTTTAGTAATCATTTATGATGACTTCGTTATCAATATTCAATACACATTGAAAAGGGGGACTCTTTGATCAAACCATAGATTTTGTAGGACAAATATTTTTTCGAATAATTTAGATAATTATCTTGAGATTGAACAAAAAAAAACATTTAGTTAGTAATTAATATTTGAGAACCATCAAATCAAAATATTTTATCCTTGTTTCCTCTGGTAGCTACCACAATCGAGAGTTTTGTACATGAAATTATTGGGCATCTCATCAAAATAAAGCTACTCACGAAAAATTAGCTTGATAGTAATCACTTGCAAAAATGGGCGATGTATCCCGGACTACTATAAATAATCTATACATATAATTTTATTTGGACATTCAACATCCTTATCCGTATTTAAAATAATAGTTCTTATAAGAAGGTCTATTAAAAATTAAATTAACATATCATTCTTTTTTTGCAAAACCGGCTAGCTGTATTGTGTTCAGTTTTTTTCCACCTAATTAATATACCAAAATTATACCATTATAATTTAGAAAAAACCGCTTGGAAATCTTCCACGTACTGGTACCTATTTAGAAACGTGGAAAAATATGCTATTCTTGATTCATATAAATATATATTTGCGTCTCTGTGAACCAAAATTTCACATTTAAGGATTTAGAAAAGAATAATATTATAAAGAATAGTTTCTCAAGTATCTGTACTTAATATTATAAAGCTGAAGAGTTTGTTTGTTTGAACGCGCTAATCTCAGGAACTACTGGTCTGATTTGAAAAATTATTTCGTTGTTAGATAGCCCATTTATCTAGGAAGGCTATACGCTATATATAATCACGCTAAGACCAACAGGAGCGGAGCAATGCGGGTGAAACCGCGGGGCGCAGCTAGTGTATGAATAATACTTAAACTTTAAAGGAACTTTTTTAAATAGTCCACGACCACGTATTAAACAGCTGAATGAAATTATACAATTATATCAAATTGTATAATATAAATATGTATTGAATTACGATAAATAGATTGCAAGTAAGTGGTCGTTGATCGAATGTAACATTGAATTGTTTATTTGTATATTTATTTATCGTGGTGGAAAACATTTGTGGGAACTTTCCAAGTCATAAAGTCCTGAGTAATTTTAAAGTTTATGATATTTAGGTAAAATAAAATCTACTTGTAACGATAGTAATGTACAGATTTGTCCCGCGGTTTTTCCCGCATTGCTATTTGCTCCGCTCTTGTTGGTCTTATCGTGATGATAGCCTTCCTCAATAAATGGGCTATCTAACACTGAAATATTTTAGTAGTCAGTAGTTCCTGAGATTAGCGCGTTCAAACAAATAAACTAACCGTTTAATATGGTCCGGGAGCCAGCAGCAGATTTTATGACCAAGTTCCTCTCAAGCGGTAATTAGTAAAATGCATCAAAGTATAGTATTATGAAGCCTCGTGAACGTCAGCTGGAGCTCGGTTGGGGGGAAGAGCGGTTGTAGCCTCCCGTATCAGCTGACGGTTTTTCCACCAAGATAAAGCCAGCTGACATATATGTTTATCCACAGTTACATATAAGCTATCTTCAGGTAAATTTTTGTTTGAGAGGAAATAACGGAAAATAAATTTTTCTTTAAATTTAACTTTCATGTTCGAGACACCAGCTGACGTATAAAACACCATGTTGTAACCAGCTGACTATTTTTTTTCGTTGAGATATTGGGTAAGCTACAATTTGACAAATTTTTAGCTGAGAGGAAATGAATGAATGAATGTATTTTTTTTCCTATGTGCGTGGGAGGCTACAACCGCTCACCCCCCCAACCGAGCGCCAGCTGACGTTCACGAGGCTTTATAATACTATACTCTCATGCGTCTGACGAATTATCTCTTGAGAGGAAATAGTTAACCAAATTTGCACCTGGCTCCCTAACCAATAATATTAAGTATAGATATGTATTATAGCCACAGCATGCAACTAGTATATAATGCACTTACTAACTAAGACGACTGCTTTTGATGACATGTTGAAATGTAATCATTCTGTTACCGGGCAGCTATTTTTAGCCTTTACTAATAAGCAATTCCTTCAAGAAACGTGTGATAATAATATCGAAGCAAAATAACTATATCACGTGTACGCAGAATATGATAAAAAGGCAAAAAATTAAATCGATGTGAACATGAAAAAGTGTTTATTGGTGACTGTGTCTCTTGAAAACGATCTGCTCGAGCAGAAAAGCAAAGATTTAAAAATCATTCGTATTTTTTGTAAATAAAGAAGTAACGTGACATTTATTGACCAACTGTTGCCCAAAAACGACGCTGGACACTTTGTTTAAATGTTGACCAGCAAAGTTGCCAGCCACATGTTGATAGGAACATCGCAACTTGTTGATCAACTTTCCTGCTAAATGCCATGAATGCTTGGTCCAATTTCGCGACCAATTTCAAGGTCTACAGGCATATAGATAGTTTGAAAGATCTTAAGACCAATTTCTATTACTATCTATTCTTCTATCGTACCCTCAATTGTTTGTAGGTTAAGGTCGTAATTTGATCGATCGCAATTGGTCAACTCATTCCTAAGTACAGGATGTGCTGTGGGATTACGTCTCATACGTCAATCTAATGGAGAAAAATGAATATAAACGATGCAGAATTTATCTTCCTGATTGACTGATTGTAAAAGGATGTAACAAACATTGAGATAGTTAAGTAAATGAAAAGAAAATATCTTACTTGTGACAAGAAATGGTGCATCTCTGGTGGCCTAAAGGCTAAAAGTAATTTACCTAATATAAATAATTGTTATTGCATCATAATATTGAATGAATGAATGAATGAAAATTCTTTATTGCTTATAAATAAATACAAATGCAAAAGCACACAACACATAATATAAAACAAGCAAAAGGCGGCCTTATCGCTAGGCAGCGATCTCTGCCGAAATATTATCCAGATTAAGTGCGTAAAAATTAAGAAGACATCACAGATCCTTAGATTTTCTAAAGTTTGACACTTGGGCTTTAAGATAATTTAGACAAATGCACAAAGGCAGTATATCTGTAATCTCCAGAAAACTCTAGAAGGACCGGCAAGGTTGGCCTAAGGTAACCTGTAATCTTTCAATTGGTCTGCTGTATTTCAATTGGTTAAGCTGAGCGGAAGTGCACAGTTTAGAGTTCCGCATTACGAACAGATAGATTTTGCGCAGAATGGAATTTTTGCTAAATTTTCCATTGATATATTCCATTCCAAATGTCCATCACTTAAAAATCAAATGGCTTCCTGCTAAGTCGCTTGTCGTTTTTGAATATATTATAGCTATATCCATTTAGAACAATATACTCTCAAACAAACACATTTTATTTTAATTATGTGTTCATATGAATACATATTTTGTTTCTTCTACAAATTTTTGAGGATTTGCTATAATAAAACAGTAGTCTACTTGTACGACGAGTAAAATATCGATAAAAGTTCGATGACATTGGGGGAATCCGAAACAATGGCAGTAGAATGAATAGCGATGATGACGCATTGACTAGCAGTAAATTGTTTATCAATTAATAATTTAAACATAATTTACTATAAAAATATAGCAATTTTAATCTTCCAATTCCCATGAACTGATAAAATTTTCTCAGAGAGAATTACAATAATGATTAAATGTCTAGACGGTAGAGATTATCGACATTTATTATATTAAATCTAATGTAAACACACTGATCATATTGGCCAAAGGTGAATCAAAATAACTTACAGAACCACTTGCACTCTCCGACATCAAATTCTAACAACGCACAACTGATATCTGAGAAATTTAAATAACAATAACACTTAAAGCAGATGGCCCTTCGAAGATGGGGAAATTGGCCCTGAGCCTAGGAACGTCCAGACAAGTATCACGTGAGGGACCCACCTACAAAATTCCTTTCATATCTTATTTCACGTGGTCGGCCATCTTCCAAGGAGTCACACCCCCAAAATTACGTCAATGCCACAATTAGCATGGCATGATATTCCTTGTATGGCGTCAATGTATTTGTTTCCTTTCATTATTTAATAGTCGCGTGGAATAGACACTTCGGCGTCATGCCAGAATGCTTTCAATTTGATATGAATCTTATTTTAGAAAGATTATTAAATGTGCTTTATCCTGAGTTCCCTTAACTTATAGCGGCGAATCATGTCACTCACAAGCCATTCAAAGGTGGGTCCTGTCCATTCTTTCTTTTTTCAATCATATGCATTAAATCTTGAATAATGCAAAATCTATGTAATCCATACTAATATTATAAATGCGAAAGTAACTCTGTCTGTCTGTCTGTTACACAATCACGCCTTATCTACTGAACCAATTTGCATGAAATTTGGTATAGAGATATTTTGATGCCCGAGAAGGGACATAGGATAGGTTTTATCCCGGAAATCCTACGGGAACGGGATTTTCTTTGAAAACGCGGGCGAAGCCGGGGCGGACCGCTAGTGTAATATAAATATAATAATGTAAATCTATGTAATATAAAGTATTGCTCTCTAGCATCTTGCAATTAAACTGGTAAGATTCAAGTAGGTTACTATGGATATTGAAATTAGTTATTAAACCATCTCATCTTTTGCACATGATTCACATTCACTCGTGTAAAGCTTAAATCATTGGTATATTTATTTTCAATATCGATGTAGTGTTAGTATTTATTTCTAATGTTTTATCCACTAAAGATTAGAAATAAAAGGTTTGTTCTTGTCTTATGAGATTATTAATATTGTTGATTCGAATTCGTACACGCGATATCTCTCCGTGTTTTGTACCTTATCTGTTAATTAGGCAATAAATATTGAACTATAAAATTTTATGAGCAATCTGCTATGCACCTTCCCACTTGTTCATACACTTGTTCTGACGCGGACGTGAGCAAATTTAGTAAATGTATGCAAGTAAATTTTGTAGTTAAAAGTAATGACGTCAGCAGCATTCTTAAATACATTTATATATGATTTAGCACTTTTTAATATTTACATGTATCATAAAATTATGTAGGTATACTAACAAGTAGGAAGTTTATATCTTCATTTTTTACAAGTTGTTCCCACATACATTTTAATACATAATGCTATAGGTACATGATAACAATGTCTTCTAAAAATATGAAAAGTTACCACATGAATGATGCTTTGGCAATAACATTTGGCAGTTAGTAATAAATTTCAATGACTGTGCTCCACTAAATATAGGTAGCCATGTACTGATATTTGAAGAATAAGGAAGAACTGACGACAACTAAACCGTAGCACACTGCACAAGTATTTGAAACAATGAAACATAAACTGCACATGATAATCCATACCTACTAATATTATAATTAATGCGAAAGTAACTCTGTCTGTCTTTCTGTTACTCAATCACGCCTAAACTACTGAATCAATTTTCATGAAATTTGGTATGGAGATATTTTGATACCCGAGAAAGGACATAGGCTACTTTTTATCCCGGGAAAATGACGCAATCCCGGAAATCACACGGGAACGGGAACTATGCGGGATTTTCTTTGACTGCGCGGGCGAAGCCGCGGGCGGAAACCTAGTACAAGATAAATTAAACAAACAGATACATCTTAGAATAGATAAGTAAGAGGCATTGTAAATGCTATAACACGCGTCTTCAATCACGATTACAATAATCCTAACCAGATAAATCATGCAGGTTAATTAAAAACAATCATTAACTCCTGGGCCTGATACAAGATATTCGAAGAATATAGAAATATTTACTAATAAGGTAAGTTCGTTTAATTTTACTTAGTTAGTATTTAGTATTTACTATTTACTAACCACCCAAAGTAAGTTACAAAAAAAATGTGTGCGTGTACTAACCTTAATTTAACCTTATTTTTAAAAAAATAATTTACTATATGCAACTTGACAGAAATACGTCGTATCACGCGTGGTAGGGATAAGAACAAGATGGCGCGTAACGGAAAAATGTCACGCGTAACGAAAAAATGTTACACTAAATTTTTTTCCAACCCCAATAAAGAAGTTTCACTTCAATTAATAAATCTGAATACAAACATAACAATATCATCTAGATATACAAGTACTTACAGCAAATAGCGAAGGAGGAAATAAATGCAATTATCTTATTAGAGCAGCCGCGCTAACACGATCTCAGTGTATGATATAACCACATAACTGAGGTCACTGCCATGTATTTTGGCGGGTATCTGGAGATATTTATAGTGCATGATTCTGAGCGTTGATACTTTCTTTTTTTTGACAATGAAATATTTTGCTCGTCGCTACATTTTTCAGGTTTATCTGACGGTTTTAAAGAATTGGCTCGTATCACATTAGAAGTGAAATTTGCTATTTGCTGAGAATGAGGAATTTAAATACATGTATATGAAGGTGCATATGTTTCGCCAATTGAAAGTAAGTTCTGTATGCTTTTACAAGTGTCCGTCCTTGACATTTTGTAAAGATTATGCCTTTCAATTTTACCAAACTCATCTTTTAGCTACTCGAAATACATCGTTTAGTGGTTTAAGCATTGCTCATCTCAAATTTATTATTGAATAGTGATTGCATTTACAATCAATTTAACTTTTTATTTCCAGAACAATGCATCACTTTTTTAATTTGGTACTGCAGAAAGATAAATCCAGTTTTTGAAGAGAATTTTAGTTCAGAAAAAATTAATCCCAGTCAAAATTATTCTGCAGACTGTCACCATTAAATATGATTAGCTACATGCCTTAGATACAATTGTAATTCTAGAATAATCGAAAGAAAATGAGCCTATTTTGATACAATGCTGAGAACATACGTGGGCGACAATAACAGGAAAATTAGAGGCAATTTGCAGGAAGATGTAACTGGTACAGCTTCTCATGTTATTCGAATATAAACTATATATTAATATAGCTGAATGCTATCCTGCCCAAATTATCTAAAACATTATAAAAGACTTTCAATAAATGCTTAGTTAAAATTTACAAAAAATGCGACAACCCTCATGTCTAGAAAAATACGAATAATACGAAGAGTGATACAGAATTTTGGAGGGAAAAAATCTGGACAAAACCTTCCTGTATCGCAGATTCCATCTAGTATTTATGTAGATGGAAATAAAGATCAATTGCCAAGTTAACATTTATTTCAAAAAGCTGAGTAAGGTTAGTAACATCTTTATAAATATGTAAATGACTTATTAGGTATGCTGTATTTGCTTTCTTTTGAAACAAATGTCTTCAAAGTCACTATGTTCATTATTATATTTTAAATCATAGAGTATGTATAAAGAGAACACGTGATATTTCTTCTCATTTATCAGTCAAAGTGCTGGATCTTCGAAGTTGCATGTCCTTTATATGACCTCTAAATTCTTACGTGACTACGTTGAATTGATGTATGAATATATTGGCGAAATAGTTTTACGTAAATGTTAAAAAAATCTAATACTTTTAATCATATGTCAAGTAATTATGAAATACAACATGTTTTTAATCCTACTTTATTTTTGTAATATTTTTGCCTACACGGTAAAAGATCGTAAATTAGCCTTAATGCATAAGTTTTTCGGCAAATATTATAGGAAATCTTTTAAAAGAATAATTATAAAAGATGACCAACTATTTCCTGTATTATAATTAATGTTACAATATTTTACATTAGCAACCGGTGTACAGATCACGTATATGTCGGAAATTTTAGTCGCAAACTATTAAGTCATCAGACACCTTCAAGACGTGCACAATCGATCAAATTTAATGATTAGATAATTCGTAAGATAACTGAAGACGGAAAGTCACAAGGAGCTAATGAATATAAAGTAGCACTTTAATTCGAGGGTTAGACACTTGGCTGCAATGATGGAAATACTCCTATGATCTACCGCTTCCAATACACCAACCTAAATATATTGTACTTGATTTTAAATGGATAGACTTGAATAGTTTCTTGCGTAGATACATATTTTGTCCAAAGGAATAGACAGAGACGTGATAAACCTTAATGCTAGCATTATCAAATGCTTCGTAAAAGAAACCCCACTTATATTTGCTACCCAATTTCTATACAAATCTTATCATTCCAATCATTTAAAACTATAGTGAAAAAGAAAAGAACTTATATTAGTAGGATTGAACCCAACCAAATCATCTCAATTGTCTTTAATATGTACACTTCAATATTTAAACTAAATAGCCATTGTGACAGGATTTACTCCTAATGTTTCACTAGTTCACTTCATTCACAGCGCTATCGTTATTTGCTCGTCTGAATAAACATTATTGTCGCAGTGATAAGTGATAACATCAGCTGGTTGGCCCGTTTCTAGTTCATTGGAATAGGGACCGGTTTAACTTCCTCCATCGGGTCAATCCGCTTGTGGTCCCTCCATATTGCTTTATGTGACGTCATCGTTTGTTGGGATAGACTCTAAATATCGAGCAGTTATTTCTTCTTTCCTTTCTCGATCAATTACGTAATGATGTAGTTTTTCTTCGATTTAATAATCTCAATGGTTAATGTTAAATTAAAAGATCTTTGCTTTTTTATATTGAGCTGTCCATGGACCATTACATAAATGAATATTATGTACACGTTAAGATAGTATACGTGTATAGTAACTAGTTTTTACTTTATATAAGACCGAATATTGCAATCAATTTGAATTGCCACATATAATAATTTGCGAGACACAGGAAGGTACTACGACTGATTGTTACGTAATTAAGGCCATCAATTTACAGCTTGACTATCTATGTCTTCGGTATTCATTTGTATAGGTATAGCAGTTATAAAGACTGGTATTTCTTACTGACCTCTGTCTCTTTAATTTGTCTATTTGTCTTAGAAATCTGTATTTGACTCGAAGGACCACTAAAGCCAACTTTTATCTTTTAAATTTTTTTTTCGATATGTGAAGGCATTTCTAGAGAGAAAAACAAGGTTAAAGTTAATAATGAGAACTAATGATATCTGAGATTCAGGTAAATATTGAAAGGGGCATACCGCACATATTATCCCATGCTTTTGTTAATAGAGGTACTTAATTGTTAAGTATCTTAAAAATATTGAGATTTAGAACTCCTATTGAAATTTATAGGTTAGACACGTGATCATTGTTTATTTTAAGCCTCGTTAAACATTCAAAAACAATTTTTATTTGATTAATGTAATTGATATGACCTCTTGAACTTGCAATAAATACTGCTCGTCTTCCAATCATTTTGATTAATTCTTGTATTGTTTATATTTGCCTTTTTAAGGCTTCTTTTTGATTGTAAATAGTAGAATGATTAATAAAATGGGGTAAACATTAAAATAATTGTTACTATGCTCTTATCAGTATTGAAAAAAAAAATAATGGAAAATAATGAAGCTACAACGAATCAATTTGCATATTCGCATATAGATGTTTTAATGACTTGTACACTATATGTACTCGATGGATTGATATAGAGAGTTTTATGAGAATATGTTTGTATTGCACAATAGTGGGTTTTCTTATGTTGACTTTATTATGAAGAAAATTAGAAGTTCCTTAAGTAAAATAATATAAATACTCATCAATAAATGCAATGATAAAGATTAGTTGGTATAAAGCCTAAATTAGAAGAAAATCACTCAGGGATTAATATGTACATATAATATAAAGAAACTATGTTGTAATTGATAAATATGTTGTAGGTAGAATAGGACAAAAGAACAGGTTAGTTAGAATCAATAATGAAATCAAACGCGATTTTGGTAGCGTTTTTTGGACTTGTAGAGATGACTTTCAAAAATTCAAAAGGTCAGTAGCAAATCTGTGCGGAGATAAATCACTACCATTTTAAATATTTAACATAAATTTTCAATGCAATGTGTAATGACCAAGTAACAGCTAATTTAACACCTGTAGATGATTTATGATTTAAAATAGGTACGATATATGAGTATCGATTTGCTTATATTTGTTAATATAGAGGTAGGGATAAAGCAAAACAGGAAATCCAAATACAATTGAATTTAGAGCAATCGCACAGCAATTAATTTGATGAATTAATTCCTCGTCTTCAACTTACAAAGGAATAGAGTACAATTTATATAAGTCAACGCGTTTCAGTGACCTTTTATAAGTGCAATAAGACATTGTAAATAATGAATTCAATTCCTTGAATAAAGTGGTGTAAATTATTTTTAGATTAAATTAAGATGCACTGTGTTTCACGTGACAGAAGTTCGGCAACAAGTGGAGCAAGATCACGAAAATATTTGCAAAAATAATACTTTTCAATGAGTGTACAAACGTCAATCCGTTCAAGGTAGAGTACGGCAAGTAGTGCCAAAATTATTTTCGGACTTTCAATGCCCGAAGCAAATCAAGATCAATGTGAATATGTTGCACAATAGAACTCACCTAGTAAAACTAATTCTATGTTAATCCGAACACGACACTGCACAATTAATTTACGAGCGCAATACCGAATCACGGACGCGTCTTCCGCCTTCGACGTTCCAATAACAACTGACTGAAAAATGTTTCGGATCGCGTAGCGTAGTTATTGCGAGCGCACACATGGACAGTCCATTGGATGAAAGTACTGTACGTACACGTTTTTGTATGTGTGCTCGTCAACGTTAATGACGCATTGTCGATTGCGTCCGCTTGAGTTAAATGGCTTTTGAAACACGACAAGGACGTCTTTGCAAAAATCTTACTGTACAAGTCACTATCATGAGTATCTACGTATTGATTAATTTGATAGACTGATTATAAGAATTATACTTTCAATATCAGTTAAGACGAAGATATTATGTTTCTCACTTCACAATTTAATTCAAACGACTTAAAAACAAATAAAGAATCATGGACGTATAAAAAAATACGGACGCCGTATTACGAACAAACAACGTGAAGCCACCATAGTAAGCTAGCGATCGTGTAAAGACAATAAACACGCACACACTCTCACCATAGTAAGCTAGTCAGCCGCCATTACGTCGTGAACTACCGACTGATTAACTGCGTCACTGTTTCACAAAAAATATTTAAATGCCGTCTTGCGTGGTTAAATGGTGTCGCAACAGTACAATTTTAAATAACAAAACACAAGGGATTACATTCCACAGGGAAGCAACTTATTTCTTTTATGTTTTAATGACAAAATTATTACGGCAAAAATTATAGAAAAAAATACAGCCGCCATTGTCATCAGGACAGCTGTTGCCATGGCAACATGGCACACACACATGGATGTTTCGCCGCCATTACTAGGCTTCACTCAATGTTTAGGCGATATACCGTCCGTCTTTTTTTATACGTCCATGTAAAGAATTAGTAAAATATTCTTTTTAAGGAGCAATTTGCCAATTAAAAGCTCAAATACATACATCAACATTTCCTTTACCATTAACACCATCAAATGTTGATCGGTTATCCTCTGATTTAACCTAACAAATATTTTAATCGTCAATACATTGGAAGGACGTTTTAAAGACG